>NC_081408.1:219511890-219751950 GCF_030272615.1 Cryptomeria japonica | reverse complement strand
ATAAAAATCAAAGAGGAAGTTGCAGATAAGAAATAAATTCACTTACTTGTATAGAAGTGCAAACATAGTTGCAGTGGGGTATGGAGGGAGAGAAGAAGAGAAGAGAGGGATGGGGTATGGAGGAAGGGAGAAGGGGAGAGAGAGAGAGAGAGAGAGAGAGAGAGAGAGAGAGAGAGAGAGAGAGACCTTACATGTGTTTGAGAGGGAGAGACGATACACTTACATGTGTATATATATGTTTAATATATTATATGTATATAAACATATTATATATACAATGTCATATTATACACATATTATATATTACATATATTAAATGAATATACATATATTATATGAATATACACATATTATACATAGAATATAATATTATACAATAGTGCGTATGTGTTGTTTATAGTAAAGATAGCGTGTACATGTTGTTTAATGGGAAACATGCACGTACATGCTTCTTACACTATAAATACCCCCGTATGTGCTTTTGACTTTTTAGGCTTCGAAATAGGCCTAGATGAAAAAGCTATGGATTGGAAGTTTGATTTCCCTCCATTTCTCTCATTTTTGACATGTTTTATTTTATCAACTTGGTTTATCAACTTTGTCATCATCAGGTTTACACTTCATAAAGTGGGTATTTCTAAAATTGCCACCATATTTTCACCGATCTTTTGAGCTTTCTAACCATATAATTTTTTTTCAATTTGAACAACAATAACATATTATTATTGAATTTCTTTTACTAGTGTCTCCATAGTTCTCACAGACATAGGTGCACCATTTTTTGAATAACTTTTGATATACGTATCCAAATTTAAAAAACTTTATATATTATTGTAGCGCACTTGATTCTTTACAATTTAAAAAAAAAAATGTATTTTCGATTTGTTTAGTGCAACTTATGCTTCATGCATGAATAGGTACCAAATTTTCAGGATGTGCTCGATTGGAAAAATCATTAAAAAAAAATACTCAACAAAAAATTACAAAAAATTACACGTCTTCTAGTGCTCACTCTTAACTATCTTTCTGGAAAAGGATTTGTAAAAATACTAAATCTAACTATGACTTTTTTGATGCACACGTCAGACACTATGTTATGTTTTTCAAAAAAAAAATAGGGTCATTTTTTCGTGCGAGAAGGATTTGACCCCCTTAATCTTATCCTATTTTGAAAAAGTCTAGTAGTTTGGAAACTAGATTCAGAGTAGTACAATATTTGTTCTTTGATTACCTTCATATCTTGAATGGATGACTTTCAAATTTTGCCTCTAAGTTCAGGTTCACCTAATTTCAGAAAAAAAGTGTCCACTTATACCCCCCTTTTTGACCACCATGCTTGTTCACTTAGCCCTTTGTGGACCAATAAGAACAAAAATAATTCAAGGTGACAGATATTTTATGATTCTCACTGATGATTTCTCAAGGATGATGTGGGTCACATTCTTGAAAGATAAGACTAAAGCTTTTGGTAAGTTCAAGGCATTCAGAGCCTTAGCAGAGAAAGAGAGTGGTAAGAAGATAAAATGTCTGAGGATAGATCAGGGCGGTGAATTTACCTCTGAGGAATTCACTAGGTACTGTAAAGAGAATGGTATCAAATGACAACTTTCTATGCCAAGGACACCACAATAGAATGGTATAACAAAAAGGAATAACCGGTCAGTTGTTGAAGCTACTAGGACAATCTTGATACAAGGAGGCGTAGCAAAAACCTTTTGAAGAGAAGTTGTCAGCACAACTGTCTACACAATGAATCGAGTTCTGGTAAAGAGAGGTAAGGAAAAGACTCCTTATGAATATTGCTATGGAAGATCACCTGATGTTAGTTATTTTAAGATATTTGGAAGCAAATGTTTTATTAAAAGAGGTGATTACATTAGCAAATTTGAGGGTAAGAGTGATGAAGGCATATTTCTTGGCTATTCCACCAAGAGTAAGGCCTACAAATGTTTTAACAACCAGACACATAGAATTGTTGAGAGTGCTGATGTTTGACTTGATGAATTTTTTGAAGTCTCAGAAGGAACCAGTTCAGAGAAAAAGGATGAAGATCCTTACATTTTGTTTTTGGAACCAAAAACTGTGAAATCTAAAACAGGCAAAGAAAATTCTGATGCACTAGTTCAACTAGAACAAATAGATTCATAAGAAGATAATGACAATGAAGAAGTTGAACCTGAAGATAATGATCATGTTATTCGTGGATATGTGAGATTGAATCACAATCCTAAGCAGAATATTGGAGATAAGGATGCTAGAGTAGTAACCAGAAGAAGAATCAAAGAGAATTCTTGCATGATCTCCACTATTGAACTCAGGAATGCTAAGGAGGCATTTGGTGATGATCATTGGGTTAAAGCTATGGAGGAGGAATTAGATCAAATTGAGAAAAATAACACTTGGACACTAGTACCCCGACTGATAAATAAGAATGTTATAGGCACTAAATGGGTATATAGGAACAAGTTGAATGAAGATGGTGTTGTAGTTTGCAATAAGGCAAGATTAGTCTACAAGGGTTATGCACAAAAAGAAGGAGAAGATTATGGAGAAACTTTTGCACTAGTTGCAAGACTAGAAGGTGTCAGAACTTTACTTGCATTTGCAGCCCATAACATGTTCAAGGTATATCAAATGGATGTTAAGTCTGTATTCTTGAAAGGGATATTGGAAGAAGAGGTATACATAGAGCAGTCAGATGGCTATGCTTTGACTGATGAGAAAGACATGGTATGCAGATTGCACAAGGCTTTATATGGATTAAAGAAGACACCTAGAGCATGGTATGAAAGGCTTCATACACATCTAATGAAGATATGATTTTTGAGAACCAGTGATGATAGTAACATATATCTCAAGTATGAAGGAGATGAAAAATACTGGTTAGTGAAGTATTTGTTGATGATATTATATTTGGAGGTAATGATGTCATGAGCAATAGTTTTGCAGATGAAATGAAAAATGAATTTCAAATGTCTTTAGTAGGGGAAATGAAAAAATTTCATAGGCTTGCAGATACAACAAATGAAGAATGGTATTTTCATTACACAGTCTAAGTATGTGAAAGAGGTTTTGGAGACATTTGGCATGAGTGACTATAAACCAGTTGGGATACCAATGGTTATAGGTTGTAAGTTGTCCAAGGATGATGAATCTAAGTCTATTGATGAGAAGGAATATAGGTCAATGATTGGCAAATTGTAGTATGTTGTTCATAGTAGACTAGACATAGCCCATGCAGTTGGCATAGTTGCTAGATTCCAGAAGAATCCTAAGGAGACACCTGATAGCAACCAAGAGAATATTTAGGTACCTGAAAGGTACTGTTGACTATGAATTATGGTATCCATATGGAGGAAACTTTGATTTAAAGGCATAAATACATGTTGATTGGGCAGGAAATGTTGATGACCAGAAAAGCACAACCGGTGGAGCATTTTTTCTTGGAGAAAGGCTTCTTTCATGGAGTAGTAAAAAGTAGAGTTGTAATTCACAATCTACTACTGAAGCTAAGTATGTTGTAGCTTATATGAATTGCACCCAAGCTATTTGGATGAGACACATTTTGGAAGGTTTTAAGATGAAGATTTAAGAACCTATAAATATTTTATGTGATAACACAAGTTCCCATAAATATCTCCAAGAATCATGTTTTGCATGCACGAACCAAGCACATTGAATTGAAGTATCATTTCTTGAGGGAAAAAGTTTAGAGAAAAGATATTATCTTAGAGCATATTTCTACCAAGGAGCAGCTTGCAAATATTTTTACCAAACCTTTGCCTAAGACTACTTTTGAGTATCTTAGAAGTCAATTAGGGGTTGTCCCTCTTCATGAAGTTAGTTGAACATGATGTTGGCTGCATTAGTCCTTAAATAACTTGCAAAATTTTATAAGGGTTGATGTAGAAGTGGAAGTATTCCATATGGGGAGCATCAAGTTGTAGTATGTTGTTGATGCACAATGTAAATTTGACATTACATGTTTTACTTTCAATTTGACATTGTTGTCAAAAGGGAGAAGAATTATGTGATTATGGGAAGGAAAAACCAATGACATGCAGAAGACAGTGAGAGCATGTGAATACTTGGTAATGTAAACTAGGATTCCTATTCACAATCATAGCAGCAAAGCAATGGTGTTGATATTTTGTATTGCCATCAATGCCAAAGGGGGAGATTGTTGGAATTTGCATGAAGATTGCATTAATGATATGTTATCTTGTCATTGATGTCAATTGAACTGGTAATGATATTAATAATATTGTTGATATTGTTGTTATTGTTGATATCTTATAACTGGTAGGAAGAGCTTTGTGAAGGTTATTGTAAACCGGCATGTAAGTTTGTGAGTTGAACTGGTAATCGAAGCAAAAGGTTAAACCCTTTCTATGTTATGTAACCGGTAAATCCTACTAGTTATTTTTGTTAAACTTTAACCGATTAAGGTTTTTGAATTTGTTATGTTTGTTGAGCGGTAATGATGGTGACACGTAAGGTCATTGTATGAAGACAAGATCAAATTTTTTTGGCGTGTTTGTTTGTCTAGGGAATGGAAAAAATGTATTGCATTTAATACAAAATGTGTGATGAGTCATTGAGCTCGATGAAGTGGTAATCAAGGAGAGGTTGAGGTTTTCTTGATTGATGTGTAGAGATTGCTATAAATCCAATGATCATGCTTGTACTGACTTGTTTGTAATATCGATGAGAGGATTAGATTTTGTTGTGTTACCGCCCTAATTGATTTGTTGTTAAGGTCGATGAAGTTGTTTTGTTCAAGAGTTGGCAGAAATCAGTTGAGCATGTCATTGCCGAACTAGAGAATGAGTCTGCAATTTGAGTAAAGGCATATAGAAGCTTAAATGGATCTGATCAAGCAAATGTAGTGCTATTCAGATAGATCAATAAACTCCTGTTGTTTTCTAACAATTACAACAGAATTGAAATCCCCTAACCAGGTAAGCTCTAACGAGCTTGGTTACTTATTAAATCCTCTAACAAGGTGGTCCATTAGATTGGATTTTCAAATCCTCTACTGGGGTTACTTCTTACAGGGTATTTGCTTCTAACAAGGCATTTGTAGTAAATCCCTTAACTGGGTGAGTCCTAACAGGATCAGTTCTTAACAAGATTTTTTGTTAAAGCTAAAATAGGCTTGGCTCCTAATAGGGAGAACTTCAGAATAGTTCAGATATTATCATGTGAGTCTCATCTCACTGTGGTTTTTACCTATTTGGGTTTTCCACATATAAATACTTGTTTCATGTGATGAATTTTTTTGTGGTTATGATCTTATGAATGATTTGATTAACTATTTCTCATAAGGCATGATAACCAGATGCATTGAGAAGTGAAGTATTGACATATGATAAAGTATTTGGATGTTTACAAGTTAAATTATATTTACTATTAAGTTGTTGTAATAGTCAACTGATATTCTTATGAGTATTGATCTTGATAGTGGTATTTCATTGATAAGATTACTTTGCATGTTTGAGTTTGGGAAGTTTGTATCATTTTCTCTTGTTACTGATTCCCCTCACCCCCCCCTCTTAGTAATCTACCGGATACTTATTCTTTCATCATACGATCATTCCTAAGTTATAATCTTGTAAATTTGACATTTCATTTATTTTTTAGCCTATACCCTATTAAGGGTAATTATTGAAAACTTGAGTTGTTAAGTTGTGTTGTCATTAATGTCAACCTATCTTATGTTATCATTGATGTCACTATGTGTTGTAGAGGGTCTGAAAGTGACTCTCTTGGTATTTTTGTGTGGTCTTGTGAAGATGTTGAGGTGTTTCCAGAAGGCTTGTGTAGTGGAAGTTTTAGTATGTAGGAAACAATATTTATGTAGAAAAGATTTTTCAATGTGTCAGTCAAAGACTACTTTGCATTCCTCTCATATGTGAAGATTATGGAGTGCAGTTCTTGATATAATGTCTATGATTTGTGTATGTTTTACTATCAATTTTACATGTCCTTTGTTGCTTAGATGGTAGAGTGGGTTATTAGTGTTTTTGATAGTGAGCTTGTCTATTAGAACTGGTCTAGATAATTTTTGGTGGCTTCTAGATATGTGGATTCAAGTGCTATTGTTTGGTGGACATGTTTATTTAGTTTGTGTAGTGTTTCAATTTATTTTAATCATGATGGATTGATTGGCATGTGATGTTATGTTGTTCTGAGTTCAGTGTTGTTAGTTGGTCTAGTTTCTGATGATGGTGTATCTTACTTGGATCATATTCTTTTGGTGTGGGTTTTCTTTGTTGAATAATTTTTGTTAGTGTTTTGTGTCTCACAATGGCATGTGGAGATCCATGTTTCTTAATTTATATTGGAGGATATTTTTGGGCTGATTAGTTAACATGCTTTAATGTTTATCTACATGTTTCATTTGATGTCCACTTTGGATAATGTGTTAACATGCGTGGTTCATTGGAATGATTTCAAAAGGATGTGTTATGGTGTATTTGGGTCCTCTTAATCTCCAAGAGTGGACTAGAATGGATATTTTAAGTCTGAATGGTTAATTTTATGTAACATTGTTTGTTTTGTCTATAGCTGATCTAATCAAGGGTTTTAATGGATAATCTTGTATATAAAGAAGTTTGAATGTGTAAGTGAAGGCATGGGATGTGTGTGAGTTGACAACCAGTGGATGCAAATGATTTGCAAGAAGATTTGATGTTGGAGATGTGTGAAATTTAGTTGTGAAGAGCTTTCATGAGGATATCTTTACTTTGATAGTATTCTAAGATAGTGTTTGAAGTCAGCAATGTTTTCCATGATATTGGTTGCTTGAAACACTGGTTCAAAGATAATTTCATGATTAGGAGATCTTGTTCATTTCAATTCTATTCATTTCTCTATCAAAAGATAGTGAGTCTCTAGACAAAATTTTGTATCTTGTCCTAAGACAGTGTATCTCAATTCTACAAGTCATTGGTATCTTGTCCTAAGTTTGTGTATGTCATTTTTACAAATCCTCTTAGGGGAAATGTTTTTTGAAGGAATTTTTTTAGTAAACTATATTCATATTGTGAGTGTTATTCTCACCATGGTTTTTCCCTACATAGGTTTTTTCACTTGAATCTAGTGTTTATGTGTTTTTGGTGCTCTATTCTTTCATGATTTATTACTGTTGTGATAATATAATTGTAGTTTGAATTTTAAAATTTAGAAACTAAGTATTTAAAGGTCTACATTGATTCAACTACTTCTCAGTGTTGTGGTGTGTTAAACACTTGGTATCAAAGTGACGTTCCTCTTGAGAAGATTAATCGATTGAGGAATATTCAGAATAGCATAGGATTTTACCTACAAAGCTCTAAAGTCTAATGGTACAAATTATGCTTATTGGAAAGAAAGGATGAAATATCACTAAGAAACTATGTCGACTAAAATAGGGGAAATCTTTAAGAACGAATATATACTTCTCCTCAAAAGGGTCCTAAAACTCTGAATGAAATCAAAGTATATGAGAATTATGCAAAGGATACAATTCCAATTGTCACTTTTTTGAATTATGAATTGTTTAGCAAAATTATAGGTGCAAATTCAGCTAAAGAAATATAGGAAAAGTTGAAGAGTGTATTTGAAGGTGATGAAAAGACAAAGCAAGCCAAAATTACAAAACTAAAGTACAAGTTTGGGATTGTGAGGATGTATGATGATGAAAACATTTAAGGCTATATTCATTGAGTGAATGAGATTGTAAATGCACTTAGGGGTATTCATGGAATGTTGGAAGAAATTAAATTTGTGAGGAAGATAATGGAAACATTTACCAAAAGCAATAAACCTAAGAAGTATACTATATTGAAGTTGTGAGGAAGATAATGGAAACATTGACCAAAAGCTATAAACCTAAGAAGTATACTATATTGAAGTTTTGAGGAAGATAATGAAAACATTGACCAAAAGCTATAAACCTAAGAAGTATACTATTGAGTAAAGTCATGATATGAATAAGTACAGTGAGGATTCATTTCTTGACTCACTTTTTGCCTTTGAGATTTTTGAATTGGATGGCATCAAAAAGGAAAGGAAAGAATTTAAATTCAAAGTTACAAAGAATCCTAAAGAAGAACCAGAAGAAAATGAAGACATGGATGAGATTGAAATAAACATTGTGAGAAGACTGAAGAGAGAAATGGGAAAGTACAAAGGTAAATTACACCTAAAATGTTTTGATTGTGGAAGAATTGGTCATTATGATTCTATATGTATATATAAAGAGGATTATGGTAGAATACCTAATGATGATATCAAAGGAAAGGAGAACTATAAAGGGAATGATAGAAATAAGAGAAGAGATGATAGAGATAGGAAAAATAAGAGCTTTTCTTCAACAAGGACTTACTCATCTAAAGAAGGTGATGATGATGACTCAAATGAAGAATCTTTGTTCCTAGCTATAAAAGAAAAGAATAATGAGTAGTCTAGAAGTTTAGAAGATGTGAAGAATAGTGAGAAAACAAAGAGTGTGAAGTTTGCACTACATGAAAAAGTGAAACTCATGAAAACGTGGATAGTTGACTCTAGATGTTCAAATCATATGACTAATGTTAGAGGCAAGTTTATTGACCTTGAGAAGCATGATAATGTATCAATTAAGTTTACAGGAGAGGAAGTTGCACCTATGTGTGGAAAAGGAAGCATCTCTATTGATAGTAAACATAAAATTTATGATGTTTAGTATGTTAAAGTTTCTAGTCATACTATGTTGTGTGTGAGTTAGATGTGTAGTAAATGTTATATGGTCATATTTCATGAAATTGGATATGAAATTAGAAAAGGAGGGTCCAAAAGATTGGCTACATAAGGTATTAGGACTAATGAAAATGTCTACTGTAGACACCTAAAAATGTCTCATTGATCATGTACTAATTATTCCTCTAATTGATTAAATAGTTGTTTAATTATTTAATTAAGTTAATTAATCTTATTCTTCTAATTTCATATTTCCTCATCATCTTACTAATTATTCTATTTTTATTCTTTCATCATTTAATCATTTTAACCATTTTCTAATGTTAATTAAATATTTATTATTTAATTAAATTCAATTTCTAAATAATTAAATGATTTCATTAAATTATTTAATTAGCTAATTAATTCTAATTTTTAATCCCCATTTTAAATAATTTGTATTATTTAAATAAATTCAATTTCAATTTCTATCTCTCTAGTCAACTAATCATTCAACCCTCTTCTAAATATTAATTAAATATTTATTATTTAATTAATTATGATTTAATCCTTTAATTTAAATAATCTTTATTATTTAATTAAAATTCAATTTCTAAATAATTAAATAGTTTCTTTAAATTATTTAATTAACTAATTAATTCTTCCATTTCCAAATCCCCAAATTCTAATTTCATTTAATTTCTTATTTCTTCTAACTTCTTCTACATTCAAATACATGTGCATTATTTCAAAAACCAAATTGAAAATCAAAGTCAAGTTCTAAATATATTCAAATACTAAATTGAATTTAAATAAATTCAATTATTTGAATAAATATCATGCAAAGATTAAATTGAAAATCTAAGTCAAAGTGCAAGCACATGCTAAATTAATTAATTAAATCAATCAATTAATTAGATCATTTATCTCTCCAGTCTCTATTTTCATCTTCTAGCTTTCTTTGTCATCCTCTTTATTTCCTTCAATCATTCTTTTGTCTTCCTTCAGTTAGCTTTTTCTCAATCAGTTAACTCAATTAATATATTCAATCTATTTTGTTTCACCTCTAAATCAATAGCTCAACTATCAATCAACATGTGAGCTCACCTGAGTTCCACCTCTTGATCAATCTGTTCCACCTTTCAATCAATCTTCTCCAAAAATCTATAAACTGAGCATTCAATCTCCATTCTCAATAATCACAAACTTTGAATATGTATCACTTGCAGGTTACCAACACAATATCTGAGAGCCATCATACCATAGAGAAGAGAAGAGAAATGGAAGTTACACGCATTCACGAAATAGGAAGTCTTTAATTGATTTTCATTTATAGTTCCTATTTTTCTTGATTGTGTTATTTCATTATCGGTTTGTTAGAATTCTTTGATTAGATAGGGATTCATGATTTCCCTTTGATTCTAATTGATATTTTATAAGATGAATTTGACATGCTACATTTTGGTGAACCCAATGTGAATCAACAACACTCTGATTTGGAATTTTGTGTATGCCTATAGGTATAGATCAGGTTCCACGCAAGATTGCAGGTTGTTCAAATATTTTATCATATCTTCCAAATTATTGTGAATATCTTCATGACTGTTTTACTGTAGATTAATGATTATCTCACGGCTCTATAGTAAAAAAATCAGATTTAGCTCATCATTTTTGAGTGACATATGATAGGTTCAAATATATTCATAAATATTTGATGTTTTGCATAAATAAAATAATTTGTGTGAGAACTTTTTACAGCAGGTTAAGGATCCTAAGACACGTCTATAGTAAAAACGTTCAGTTTGTACAAGCTTTTGACCGAGATATGATCAATTTAAGTTTTTTAATAAAATTTGAATTTTAGGCACAAATAATTTTTTTTTTCTAAAATTCTTACATTTATGGAAAGATCTTGAAATTTCACAAGGGGTTTCTTGTTTACAATTTTGATTTTGATATCAAATAATTAACGTAAAGCTATATCTTTAAAAAATCATGTTTTTGTATAAATCTGTTCTCCAGGGTGCAAATTAATGTCCTTTTCTAAAATTCTTACATTTTTGGAAAGCTCTCTAAAATTCATTAGGGGTATCTTCTTTGTAATTTTATTTTGGGGTTAAAAACTAAAAACTAAAATAATAAAATAAAATAAAAAGCTTTTTTTTTAGTGTTGTTATTTTGATTTCTCTTACTAATTGTTTATTTGCAGTGTGTGGTGAAATTACAGAGAAGGCTTGATTATTCCAGATTATTTTGGACACCATTAATAATTTGATTGTAGGATCCTTTAGGGTTAAGTCACTTTTGGATTTTGGGTTTAAAATGGACCTACATGCATGACACTTCAGTTTGGTGCTTAAAATTGACATGCATGTATAACACTTCGTCTTTTGGTGCTTAAAATCAACAATGGTTGAAATGGACATGCATGCATAATCTCACACTTTGTCTTTTGGTGCTTAAAATTAACAAT
Organism: Cryptomeria japonica; assembly: GCF_030272615.1. Classification (NCBI taxonomy): domain Eukaryota; kingdom Viridiplantae; phylum Streptophyta; class Pinopsida; order Cupressales; family Cupressaceae; genus Cryptomeria; species Cryptomeria japonica. The sequence goes on along the minus strand of NC_081408.1, from coordinate 219,740,777 downwards.
GGTTAAAATGGACATGAATGCAAAATCACACTTCAGCTTTTGGTGCTTAAAATTAACATTGGTTAAAATTGACATGCATGTATAACACTTTGATTTGGGCTTAAAATCAACAACGGTTAAAATTGACATGCACGCCTTCACATTTCAATTTGGTGTTTAAAATGGACATGCACATGCGTATTCAACACCTCAATTTGGGCTATAAAATGAAAGTGAATCAGGCCGCATTAGATTAAATCATATTTGGTTTTCTTAAGGTAAATGATTTTTATTGTGTTTGGGGTGGACCTATTGTTGCATTAACTAACTTTCCACCCACCTTTGAGGTCTTGGGAGAAAGGAAGGAGGTGAAAACGACATCCAATTTAATTTTATTCCACGTAGTGAGGGGCATCTTTGACTGGGGATTTCATCACCCCATAAAGGTACTTCAAATTGGGATGTGTTGGGGATATCATCTCTCCCAGCGTACTCTCGAGCGGGTTTTTTGAGCCATTATATAAATATACTAGTCTGGCGACTAGAGTATTTAGTGAATTTGATGTATGTGGGGGCCTTCCCTACACCGATAAGCTCAGCTAAAGTCTTAAGTGGCTTGCTCTAAGAATTCGTCATTGGATCGAGACCCCTCAAAACCTTACAATAAGAACCAACTTAGTAACCCAAAACCCTACATTCAATGATTTCGGGAGTGCGGATCGTACCCCATAGATACCCTTCATGTACCTTACACTATGATACATAAATCCCTCGGTTATAAGATCTTCAGATCTTTGGGGTAAGAGAGACTGGCATGTCCGAGAAGTGTGTGCCTTAGAGTGGAGCCAGTGTTGCCAGACTCTCTATTTGTCCATCTTGTTTCGGTATTTTTCTGCGGGGGCCTCATTGAATGGTGTCCACTTTCCTGCCTAAGCTTGTATTTTGTGCTTTCATATGTATCATTGTATCAGACCAATATTAAGTCAGTTCTTTGGGCTATTTCAGACCCTATCCTGTGTATCTCTGAATTGTTTGAGATTGTTTGAAAAACTAGTTCAGTCAGCTATATTTACCTCCAAACAATTATTCTCAGACTTGAAGAAACCATGAAACTTGTCCTATACACAGAATTACTGAAAACAAAGTCCATTTTTGAAATGTCAAAACTCAAAGGTTTATACACTTGTGACCCTAGGAAGTCCTTGCATAGTCCTCATTTACGTCCTTACTATCATCATAAGTTCTTGCATAGTCCTCACTTAAGTCCTTACTATCATCCTATGTCCTTGCATAGGTCTTCATTTACATCCTCATTATTTTCCATAGTTGTTGCATAGTCCTCTTTTACGTCCTCATTATCATCCTCATATGCATCCTTGTCTAAACTTCATATACGTTTGTCTTAGTCCATCGTCATTTGCATAATCATCCTAGATATTCATATCCCAAATGTCCAAATCACAATCAGAGGATCAATCAAACTCAACCTAAACTCAAACAAGTTGGTCAAGTTTAATCAAACATTGTCACACTTAGAGAAATAGAGAAAATATCTTACATGTTGTGATCCTAGGTCCAAACTAAACATGCAAACATCATGGATTGGAATTATACATTTCGTAGGGAAGGTGGAGGATTCATCCCTTCCATTCTTATTCCATTGCCATCCATAGAAATATTATCTCAACAAATCAAAACTTTTCAATAACAAGTGATAGACATGGCTAGTCCTAACAACCATAGGGGTTGATTAGAAAACATGATGAGAGAAGTGATGACCATTAGGGAATCAGTATCAGACCAACCTTCTTCTTGTGAGACCATTCAAACATGCCAGCCTTCATTCTTCAATAAAATCATTCCTACCTCAGTTCAACCAACATTATAGTCATGTAAACCTTCTTTTTCTTTCAACGCACTATATCAGTCATACCAATCATATCAACCCAATGATCGAACCCCTTTCAACTAGAATCAAAATTCACACCAATCCAACATTCAAAGTACCTCTTTTAGCCAGAATCAAACCCCATTCAACCAAAGTCTAAATCAAAATTCACACCAACCCAACATTCAAACCCCTTTCAACCAAAATCAAACCCTATTCAACCAAAGTCCAAATCAAAATTCACACCAACCCAACATTCAAACCTCTTTCAACCAAAATCAAACCCCTTTCAACCAAAGTCCAAATCAAAATTCATTCAACCAAAATTAAATATCTTTCACCCAAAATCATACTCCTTTCAACCAAAATCAAATCCCTTTCAACCATATCTATCCACCATTTCATCATCCCTTGAAGTCACACATGACCAATCCATGCCATCTCTATCTAATAACACAACCTCCCAATGGCTATCCATCATAAAAATACAATCTAATTCAAGTCATGATTCAGAGGATCTCATTCAAAATCCTTCTTCATTAGGCCAAAATATTGAAACATTCCAACAACCTCCCATGCATTTCCAAACTCCTTCCCGTGTCAAGAGGATGATCCAAAATCAGAAGAAATGAACCCTGAAACAAATAAAGATCAAGAACAACCACTTTCATCTTACCCAATTTTTGATCAAGATCCCACCAACCAATAATCTTATGATGATCCACTCGCTCTTTTCTATTCCATTCATAATCAAACCCTTTCATCTCAAGAACAAAGTTTCTTTTCAAGTCCCATTCAACATCCACCTCCTAAGAAAGATCAGGATATCTCTTCCATCCTTCATAATAATCCTTTTCCAAGACAAGATCAAAGCATACCTTTACCTTCATGTCCTAAACAAGATCCCATTATTTCTCCAAATCCTGATCAAGGTCCCTCCATCCCTTCATCTCCATGTCATAATACTCCATGTTCTTCACAATATTCCCTCTCAAACAAACTTGCCATTTCTCCTAGTGATCCCAATCCCTCTACACAAGTTGTTAATAAACCCCTTATCAATGAAATCACCAATCTAGATCATACTACACAAAGCAACTTGTCAACAATTGTATGTGTGCCATCATCAAATGATAATGTAGGGACAAAAACTAGTGTATGTGGGAAAAGTGGTTCAATGAAATCCAAACTGTGAAAGTATTCAAAGACTTCCCACACACCCATGAGACTCTTGGTGAAAGTTATGGAGCTATAAGGAATAGCTCAACTTCCCAAGGAGTGTTCCATGGTTCTCTATCTCACAAGGTCCCTCAAGCCAATGGCTTTGCCCTCGGATCATTGAGCAAATTGACTTAGGGATGACGAATGCAAGAACAAGGGATGCTTTAGATCAAATTTAGCATGAATGCATCCTATTTATGCATGATTCTAACAAATGAGTTAAACTAGATGATAAGATGACAAGGTTAGTAACAATACTATTCTAACATGATATACAAGTTATATGATTTAAGCTAAGATAATAGAAATACTCTAAAATGATTATTAGATTAATTCCTATTGTGAAGAGAGGCTAAATGCTTGTTAAAATTGAGTATAAGTATGATGCTAAAGACTTGGATCTTGAAATGAGAGAATGAGGGCTCTATTTATAGAAGAAACAGGGAAATGGATGGTTAGGATTGAATGATCTAATAAAGGGTCAGTATTGAAAGTTATCAATCCATGTTTGCAATTCTCACCAATGAAATGGTGATAAATTGTCAACATAAGATTGGCTGAGAGGAGATTTAAGAAGCATTTAAATGATTGAGAAGACCTCATGGTTACCTTAGGAGGTAAGGGTTAAGGTTAGGTTAGAGTTATCCATTGGATAAAGCTTTTACCCAAAAGATAAATTCTTGTGCAAGGTTAAAGGAATAACCATGGTCAAAGCAATGAATGCTTGATGAGACCCTATGGTTAGATAAGGATTGAGTTAGAGGTTAAAGTCCCTAACCATGGGTGCAAGTGGATTTAACCATAAATGGTTATGTAAGAGCCATTAATGGTCATGTAAGAGCCATTAGTAGTTTGGAAGACTTTAGAGGTTAAATTGTTGGAAACATAAAGAATTAAATGATTTTCAAAGACTTTGGAGTCTTTGAGAAGTGACTCCAAGTTGCTTAGGAATGCGACAATAATTAGGGGATGGATTAGGTTAATTAGGAAAGGTTTAGAATAATTTTAGAAGGGGTTTAGGATTGCAAGTGGGAGATGTAGGAAAATGCAAAAGGGTGAGGGATAATAGGATTTAATTAAAATAAATTGATTTATTTTAATTTGGTTGCAAGTGGAGGATTTAAATAAATTAGATTTATTTAATTGGGGTGAACTATTTAATTAAATGTAAATTTAATTAAAACGTAGAGAGAAAGGATTTAATTAAATAAAATAATTTATTCAATAAAATGATATAAAAGGCTTAAGTGAATTTAAATAAATAAATTGAATAATTTGATTAATTAAATAGAAGAATGCAGATAATTTAATTAAATTAGATTTAACTAAATAGGGTCAGTGCAAGAAGATGAGTCCACTTTTTTGCCAAAAAGTGGAAGTGTTTTCCCTGATTTTCAGATTTTGTCTCCTTTGAGCTTAAATTTTGACACACTTAGAGATTGAATCTTGGAAAAAGTCTGTAATATAAAAGATAGCCCTCTAAGTTTACTTTCCAAATATGTAATTTATTTTAATACCCACATAATAAAAAATAACTTTTTGAATGGAGTTCTAAAAACTATGTCTTAAAAATGCCTGTTTCAGGACCATACCATGCATGTGTACGACCCACAGTTTTTGACACAATTAAAATTATTTTCTCAAACTGTTTTGGGAAATGGTTTGTAACATACTGAAGATTGATGAGAATATTTTTCTGTATTTTTTTTTCTAATATTTTTTTTTAATTAATATTTTAATGGCCGTAATTATCTTTTTAAAAATTTGACGTGTACGACCCACATAATTTGACATAAACTTAACATTTTTTTTTAACTTTTTTTTTAAATACAAAAGAATTTTGTGTAGATTTATGACATGTAATTTTTTTTCCAAAATTCATTAAAATAAAAAAGTTATTAAATTAACAAAATTAGTTAATATTTAGAATTTATGGACCTGATTTAGTATAAATTATATGAAAAAGAGTTAAAATAATCAATTTTTAAATAAATTTACATATTTAGAATCTAGACAGTATAATCTGAAATGGGTTTTAATTTCATATAAAATTTCTCTGATTAGAGGCATGTAAACTATTTCAGAAGTTCATTTTTGTGCTTTCATTCATGGAGATTTGAATTTGTAGGTCCATGTCTCAAGTGTGGCCATCCCAGGCCTATCCCAGGCCTAATCCTGAACCAAGTGGCGGGTTGTGGAATCAACTTCCATAGAGCGGGCCCCCATTTTCAAACAAGGGCGGCTTGTGGAAAAAAAAGGAAAAATACGATTTAGAAACGGGGGCCCATTTTTTAGAAATGGGCCCCCATTTTTTAAAAACGGGCCCCTGTTTCTAAAAAACGGGCCCCCGTTTTGTTTAAAATTAGGCCTCTAAAATGGGGGCCTATTTATTTTTGCTTTGGGCCCCCATTACCTTTCAGCTCGGGAGCTCGAAGCATAAATGGGCCCTCGTTTATAAGAGCGCATTTTCTAACGCGCAGACTTCCACGAATTTGTGACTCATTACCTTGCACTTGCCCAATAGAGAAATGAGAATAAAATGAACATTAAATATGTATTTAGGAATATGGTCATTTTTATATGTCTACAACAAGCATAACACCCGCTCATGTCACAACTTCAGAACTAGAATCAATTTGCCTCATACACCCACACTTGAAAGACCGGGGGTAAGATAATCTACCACGCTTGGATTGCTTTGAAAATGATAATGCTATAGGTGAATTCAAGGGTTCTAGAGTTGGCTTTCCCTTTGATGGTCCACAAAATCTAAAAAAAAAAGAAATCAATATTGGAGATGTTGAACGTACACTTAGTTGAGTCCCTATATCCTATTGGAAAAGACATCTTTATTCGACTCTTCAAACAAATACCAATGAACTACCTACACGATATTATACCTAAGGGTTGGGTTAGTTTAGGTTTTAGTTCCCGCATTGCATATCATTTTATTCAAAGCACTGCATCACATATAGTTTCTTTCTAGGCACAACATATTCAGAAGTCACATTAGCAGAATTCCTACATGGCATATATCAGCACCAATAAAACAAGGCAACTGTCTAAGTTTATCATTCGTTTGCATTCACGACAAACAAGGGCCACCTCCTTTCTTAGATATTCGGACATGAAGTCTTTGAGGTTCTAAGGTCATTCATCTTCAACATTACCCTATGATGACACTTTACTTATGGTTCGGTAGTGATTTCACTATTTGAGACTTGTTAACCCAAAATCTATCAGTTTCTATATCTCAAACATATTAAGATGATCTCTAATTTATTCTAGACACCTATTTGATCATATGACTAGTGAAAAATCTAAAATTCTACTTCAGAGCCACTGTAATTGTCACACCCAAATAGGTTTCATTACTTACAAGTCAAGGCAAGAAAATAAAAAGAAAAAGAGCTATGTCAAATTCATCTCAAGGCAAAAGAGAAATGATATATAACTGAAATATCACGCATACAAGTGCGATAAAAAGATTGACTATGGGAACATGCAAGTAATTTCATCAGGGCTATGAACGCCTATTGATAATGGAGCAATATTTGAGAAATTACAGTCTATAACCTTGTCGGAGCTCTAAAAGCTTGCTGGCAGGGAGGCTCTATTCAAGATGCTTTTGAAGTTAGGATAATTCATGTAGCTAGTCATATAGGATGCTAAGGATCTTTAGTGAACACAAGAGTAGGAATTAACTCATCTACACACACATTGGCAAAAGAAGATCAAAGTTTCAAGAACCAATGGGGAAGTTTTTCGCATAGCCATTTGTAAATCCTAGTCACTAAGTTTGTTGATTTGGATGTTCCAAATGACCTTAGGGATCAATTAACCTCTTATCTATGAAATGTTTGCACCTCCATTTTAATTGGTGTATTACAAATACTAAAACAAACATAGTCAACCTTGTTCGAATAAAAAATGCATCTTCATCATGCATATTGCATGAACATAGGTCATGTCAAAAATTCATTGTCTCCACATGCATTTTATAGATCATCATGTCATGCAGGTTTGCACATTGGGGCATAACTGAAAAAATCCTAAAAATCATATAAAGTATTGAAAAAAAATCCCAAAAAATCATATAAAGTCCTAAAAAAATCCAAAAAATCATATAAAGTCCTGCAAAAATTCTAAAAATCAGATAATGTCCTTCGAAAATATCCTAAAAATCATATAATGTCCTTCAAAAATATTCAAAAACAATGGAAAAACATAAAATTCAAAAACACTGAAAAACTCAAAATTCAAAAAACACTGAAAAACATAAAATTCAAAAAACACTGAAAAACTCAAAATCCAAAAAACACTGAAAAACTCAAAATTCAAAAACATTGAAAACCATAAAATACCAAAAACATCCATATAACGTCCTGAAAAAAATCAACCAAAAACATCCAAATACAATCTTGAAAAAATCAATCCAAAAACATTCAAATATCGATCAACGTAATCCAGAAACATCAAAAAAGATCTTGGAAAAGAACTAAAAATCGAAAATCAATCAATCAGAAAAACTTGCAATAAAATATCTTGCAAGAAACAAATACCCTAGCAGATATCTAGAAAATGCTTTGCACAAATTTAACAAAGGATACAACTATCCAATCAAACATCTACAATCAACTGATCAAACTGTCTTATCAATCGTATTATATCCATATCAAGTGATCATTATCTTGTCTTAAACATAAGAGGATACACTCGAAATCAACCAGTCTTAAATGGGGTCCGCAACTTTCTGAGATCAGACATTATCAACCATCACATCAAGCAACTGAGAATGAAGGCACAAGGTCAGTATAGCTGCTGAATTTTGTTCGGGTCAGTTTTTTATTTTTTATCATTTGGTGACAAATATTGTTCCTATGCTACTCAGGGATGTCCAAAAGTGACTAGAAGAGCCATGATGGGCATTATCTTTTTCTTTGTTTGCTTCTTGTCTACTACATGTTTGTTTCTTCAATGAGATATCTTTACATCTTGGTTCCTTGTACCCTGATTTGCAAAGCTCCATTATTCAATAATAAAGCTCAGTGATGAATATATATTGCACAATAAATAATGACACAGATTCATGAATCAATCATTCTCATTCTCATCTCATTTGCTTATTGCTAGTTTGCTGATTCTTTTCTCATCATCTCTTTCTAAATCATTTTCTATCATCTAACATTATTCTATTTCATTCTAAGGTTCATTCTCTCATATTCTATCTCAATATCATCTTCACATCACCTATCTCTATCTCTAATCAACTAACCATTCTTCTATGTTTCATCTCACATTATTTTTTTTTTTGGAGAGATCATTCATGTCTTTAATGCACAAACAATCTCTCGAGGGGGCATTACACCCTAAGTATCATCGGGGCATATTGGGACATAATTTTTTTTCGTATCACCAGGGCATACTAGGGCATAATTTTTTTTATTTTCTTTGAAACAATATCGTTCTGACATTGTCTCAAGGAGGGGCAAATGTAGACACCTAAAAATTTCTCATTGATCATGTACTAATTATTCCTCTAATTGATTAAATAATTCTTTAATTCTTTAATTAAGTTAATTAATCTTATTCTTCTAATTTCATATTTCTTCATCATCTTACTAATTATTGTATTTTTATTCTTTCATCATTTAATCATTTTAACCATTTTCTAATGTTAATTAAGTATTTATTATTTAATTAAATTCAATTTTTAAATAATTAAATAGTTTCTTTAAATTATTTAATTAGCTAATTAATACTGATTTTTAATCCCCAATTTAAATAATCTTTATTATTTAAATAAATTCAATTTCAATTTCTATCTCTCTAATCAACTAATCATTCAACCCTCTTCTAAATATTAATTAAAATTTTATTATTTAATTAATTATGATTTAATCATTTAATTTAAATAATCTTTATTATTTAATTGAAATTCAATTTCTAAATAATTAAATAGTTTCTTTAAATTATTTAATTAACTAATTAATTATTCCATTTCCAAATCCCCAAATTCTAATTTCATTTAATTTATTATTTCTTCTAATTTCTTCTAAATTTAAATACATGTGCATGATTTCAAAAACCAAATTGAAAATCAAAGTCAAGTTCTAAATATATTCAAATACTAAATTGAATTTAAATAAATTCAATTATTTGAATAAATATCATGCAAAGATTAAATTGAAAATCTAAGTCAAAGTGCAAGCACATGCTAAATTAATTAATTAAATCAATGAATTAATTAAATCATTTATCTCTCCACTCTCTATTTTCATCTTCTAGCTTTCTTTGTCATCCTCTTTATTTCCTCCAATCATTCTTTTTTCTTCCTTCAATTAGCTTTTTCTCAATTAGTTAACTCAATTAATCTATTCAATCTATTATGTTTGACCTCTAAATCAACAGTTCAACTATCAATGAACTTGTGAGCTCACCTGAGTTCCACCTCTTGATCAATCTATTCCACCTTTCAATGAATCTTCTCCAAAAATCTATAAATTGAGCATTCAATCTCCATTCTCAATAACCATGAACTTTGAATCTTTGTGTCACTTGCAGGTTACCATTGCAGAATCGGAGAGCCATCATACCACAGAGAAGAGAAGAGCAATGGGTGTTGCACCCAGTCACAGAATAGGGAGTCTTTAATTTATTTTCATTTATAGTTCCTATTTTGCTAGATTGTGTTATTTCATTGTCTGTTTTTTAGAATTCTTTGATTATATAGGGATTCGTGATTTTCCTTTGATTTTAATTGATATTTTATAAGATGAATTTTACATGCACATATCTATTATGTGAGGGATGACATAGGAAGAAGTTGTTTCTTGGCATAGAGGACTTGAATGTTAGTTGTGGCACAAAAGAATGTGATGTGTCAAATTTAATAATACGGTGAAAATTAGTCTAATAACATTGTGAGAGATATACCAAGAAGTATCAAACCTACTGATACTCTATATAGGAAATGTCAATTGGAAAAGCAAAAAAAGAGGAAATTAAAAAACAAAGTGTATGCTACTTCACAACGTTTGGAGTTGGTTCAAAGAAATCTATGTGGACATACAAGGACAAGAGAACTAAGATGAGAAAGGTATTTTATCTTAGTTATTGATGATTATTCTAGAATGACATGGTATTCAGAAGCACTTTTCTACTTTGAGGATGAGCCTTAGGAAAATAGTGTAGTTGAAAGGAACAATAGAAATTTTTTGTTGAGCCATCTGACTAAAACTATGTTCAAAGATGCTAACTTTCCTAATGTGTAATGGAAAGAAGTTGTGCATATTATTGTTTATCTTCTTAATAGGGTACAGAGAAAAGTGAATCACACAAAGACACCTTATGAACTTTGGAAAAAAGGGTATTTCAGAATATTTGGAACATGTGATATATAAAGAGAGATGAATAAGATCTAGGAAAGTTTGATGCATGAGTAGATGACAAAATATTTTTAGGATATTCTACAAACAACAAGGATTATCAGTGTTACAATAAGAGTCTGCAAACAATTGTGGAAAACTTACAAATGTGAAGTTTTTGAAGAATAGAATCAAACTGAGATTGCATCTAAACCTAATTCTATATACTAGTTGTTCTAGAATATAAATTTGGTATGGGAGAGGAAGAGACTAATACAAAAAAAAACCTAAACAAGCTCCTAAAACACCAAAAAAATATGTGTGAAATAATCACTCACAATATCACATCATTTGAAACAAGAGAAAACATGTTCAAACAAGAAGAAGACTTGCAGAATTCAATGAACAAGTAAATTATTGTTTCCTATCTCAAATTGAGCCAAAAACTTATGTGAAAGCTAATAAATATGAGAGTTGGATAAAATCCTTGGACGAAGAGCTAAATAAAATAGAAAAGAATCAAACATGGGAATTGGCACCTAGATCGGTGGACAAAAATGTGATAGGAACCAAGTGGGTGTTCCGGAACAAGTTGAATGAATATGGAAATGTCACTAGAAGCAAGGCGAAGTTGGTCTACAAATATTATTCACAACTTGAAGGCATATATTTTGAGGAGACATTTTATTTGGTAGTAAGGATGAAAGCTATAAGGACGCTTCTTGCATTGCAGCTCATAAGGACTTTAAGCTATATCAAATGGATGTCAAGTTAGTATTATTGAATAGAGAACTTGATAAAAAATTATACATTGAACAATTGGATGGGTTCAAGCTATCAAAAGATCCCAATATGGTTTACAAATTGAAGAAGGTATTGTAGGGACTCAAGCAAGCTCCTTGAGCTTGGTATGCAAAGTTGGATAGGTATTTGTTGCAGTAAAATTTTAAAAAAGCTACTAGAGATAACAATCTTTATTTCAAAATTGAAGGTAATAAATTGTTGATTGGTGTTGTATATGTTGATGATATCATATTTGGTGGAAATGATAGTGTATGTAGAAAGTTTGCAGAAGAGATGCAAAAGGAATTTAGGATGTCTATGATAGGTGAGCTATCTTTCTTTCTTGGTCTTCACGTTCCTCAATTAGAAAAGTCATTTTTATTTCTCAGACCAAGTATATCAAAGAAATGTTAAATAATTTTGAGATGGATAATTCTAAACCAATTTCCACCCCTATGACTAATAGTTGTAATTTAAGAAAGGATGATGGATCTCTGGATTTTGATCAGAAAAGGTATAGATCTATGATGGGAGGATTATTGTATTTGATTGCTTGAAGACTTAGTATTATGTAGGCTATTTGTTTGGTGGCTAGATATTAGGCTAGTCCTAAGAAATCACATGATCAAAAATGAAGAGGATATTCGATTATTTGAAAGGGACTCTAGATTGTAGATTATGGTATAAGAAGGATGATGATTTCACATTAAAAGTATATACAAATGTTGATTGGGCTAGATGTGTTGGTGATAGAAGAAGTGAAAGGTTTGGTGCATTTTTCTTCGGAGATAGATTGATGTCTTGGTTGAGTAGGAAACAAAATTCAATATCATTATCTACTGCATAGGTAAAATACATTGCATCAACATCTTGCTGCACTCAAGTCATGTGGATGAAACAAACTCTAAAAGATATCAAGGTAATGTATGCTCAAGAAATTCCTAATTTGTGTGATAATACAAGTTCTATTAACATCTCAAAGAATCTTGTAATACATTCAAGGACTAAACATATTGCAATCAGGTATCATTTTTTAAGAGAGAAGGTTGCAGAGAAAGAAGTCAAATTGGAGTATGTACCTACTAAAGAACATATGACAAATATCTTTACTAAGGAGTCTCTAAAGAATAACTTTGAGTATTTTAGGCAAAATTTGGGTGTCATTTCTCCTCCATTTTTAAATTATATGCATACAGATGGTACAATTGTTTAGGGGGAGTTCTAAAGTTTATCTTTTTCTCCAAGACTGATGTGTTGGCTACTCTTAGGGGCAATGATGAATGTTATAGTTTTCATAGTCTTATCAATAATAGGGAGAGAGATTTTAGAATAGTTCCCTTTGTCCTTGATGTTAAAGGCAAAGAGACATATAGAATGGGAGATAGATCACTAGTGAGTTTGTTCTCTTTGTTGTTGGTGGTGTTGTCATAAATGACAAAGGGGAAATTTTTTTGAAGCTTGAGTTATTGTGTTTTGTTTTAATTGATTTCAACTTGTCTCGTGTTCTCATTCATATCACTATGTGTTGCATTGTTAGACAACTCAGATAACTTGTGGACAACTAAGAGGGGGGGGGGGGTGAATCAGTTGTCAACAAATTATAGAGCTTTAAGCATTTAAATATTATTACTAGAATACATAAACCAAATACCGGAATAAAAAATATAGCAATTAAGAACAAACTTAATCCTCAAAATATTTACCAACCATCCATAAAAGATAACACCAATATTTGTATGTGGGAAACACGATAAAGGGAAAAACCATGATGTGAAGCTTATCCACATTCAGATAATACTTCTACAGTAAGTATATGATTACAAAAGGAGGGTCCTTTGTACATGTAGGAAGGCCAACATCCTAGAGCACACTGCTCATCACAAAAGGAGCCTCACTGACTACAAAATAAATCCAGACTACAATCTGGAATGAAGAGTGAACTGCAAGAATATCATCTTCTATGCCTGAATACAGTTCTGGTTAAGCTTAATAGCGGAGGTCTTAAACCACTTTCACCAACCCAATTCGATCACCTATGATTAACGAAAACATCTGCCTATTATTACAACCTTATTCACATACAGATAATTGCATAGCCAATAACCCTTAACCCTTATCTACAAAGAGATCTTACATCATATTTATACCAACCTGAGACCTAAACAATTAGGTCTGCCACCTAAAAGATAATACAATAAGTTCATAACATATACCCACAATCCAATGATCATCCAAGTCAACCTAAGACTGAAACAACATAATCCAATCAATAAATCCAACCGCCGATAACACATTGGGATCATCCACCAACACATTACATAAATCAATCCATAACCTAGCAAAATAAGACCAGACCCAAAATAGGTCACCATAAACCAAATCCAACACCATCAATCAATAGGAAAATGAGCAAGAGAACTGACAACATCCCACAAGCCATCTAGAAGCTACACCAACACCACTTATCAAGTGCATCAAAAGATCTTCAACAAAGCTCTACCAGTAAAACCCTTACCGATGACCAAAAGGCTTACTAGAACAAATGATAGCTCCCAAGTCATCAAATCCTCAACTAACTAATCGTGATATGCATCTGAATAGCATGAATGATAGATCCAAACCAATTATAAAAACTGAAACATACCAGATCAATATCATAATCCAACCGCTCTACCAGGACCTACCGAAAACTGGTAAACAACCAAAACAACTAGTGCTGACATCAATGACAAACATCAATGCAACACATAATCAATTTCTTCAAGTTGCCAAAAGTCTCCCCCTTTGGCATTGATGCCAACACTAGATGTGAAAAACATCCAAGTGCCAAGAGATGCCAAAAAATTCTCCCCCAAAGGAAGACATCCAACAATCTCCCCAAAATGATATAATAATGAAGTTATGAACCAATAGATCATACTCCCCCTGTGAAAGATATCCCTGTTAAGCTCTGATCTCTCTCCTTGACTAATATTTATGTTAAGCTCTATTTTTCACATATATCTCTCCCCCATTGACATCAATGCCAAAAATCTAACATAAACATCAAATATAAATCATAAATTCTTTGAACCACACAATTGACTACTCCCCCTGAGTAGTAGCACCAACACATCAATCTGGAATGAATAGTATCTCTGTAAATGCATGTTGGACTGATGCCAATCAACATCACTCAAGTCTCTACTGGAGGGGCAGAAACCCCCAATCTGTCTCTAAAGTACCTAAATGATTCCTTAGGCAAAGGTTTAGTGAAGATATCTACAATCTGCTCTTTAGTGTTCGCATAAACCATTCTGACCTCATTTGCTTCCACCTTATCCTTCAAAAACTTACACTTGATAGATATGTGCTTTGTCTTAGAATGAAATACCAGATTCTTTGATATGTCAATAGCAACAGAGTTATCACAGTGAATAACTATTGGTTCATTGCAATCTACCCTTATATCCTTCAACATTTTCTTCATCCATAGAGCTTGTGACTAGTTAGTAGAAGCAACAACATACTCAGCTTCAATAGTAGATAAAGAGGTACATGACCATTTCTTGTTGATCCATAAAACAAGTTTCTTTCCAAGAAAGAAAGCTCTACCAGATGTGCTCTTCCAGTCATCAACATCTCCAGCCCAATTTTCATCTGTATATGCACATAGTGTAAAGTCATCATATTTAGGATACCACAAACCATATTTAGTTGTTCCTTGCAAATACTTGAAAATCTTTTTCACTACACTCTCATGATTCTATCTAGGATCACTCTGATATCTTGATATAATACAAACTGTATTCATTATTTCCGGTCTAGTCTGAGTCAAATATAACAAACCTCCAATCATAGACGTGTACTGTTTGGGATTTACCAGAGCTGATACATCTTTCTTTGTTAATTTCTCACTTGTAACCATAGGATTACCAACCGGTTTAGACTTTTCCATACCAAATTTCTTCAACAACTCTCTAGCATACTTCGTTTGACAAATGAAAATACCTTTATTAGTCTAAGTAATCTGCAAACCTAAGAAAAATTTCATCTCCCCAATCATAGACATTTCAAATTCATTCTTCATATTATCAGAGAATTCCATACATAACTTATCCTCACCTCCAAAAAAGATATCATCAACAAAGAATTCAACAATCAATATGTCATCATCAATGATCTTATAATATAAATTACTATCAGCATTACCTTTAGTGAAACCAATCTTCAAAAGATATTTATCCAATCTTGCATACCAATCTCTAGGGGCTTGTTTCAATCCATATAAAGTTTTCCTTAACATGCAACCCATGTTTTTGTCATCTAAAAGTGAAAATCCATCAAGTTGCTCAATGTAAACTTCATCTTCAAGATCTCCATTCAGAAATGCACACTTAACATCCATCTGATAAACCTTGTATTTCTTATGGGCAACATAAGCAAGAAACAATCTCATAGCTTCAATCCTATCTCTTGGAGCAAAATTCTCATCATAATCAATTCCTTCATTATGAGAATATAGTTTACAAACCAATCTAGCCTTATTCCTCACAACTTGTCCATCTTCATTCAATTTATTGGGAAAGTGCAAGGTAACGAGTCACAAATTCATAGAAGTTTGTGTGTTGGAAAATGCACTTTTAAAAATGGGGGCTCGTTTATGCTTCTGGCTCCCGAGCCGAAAAGTGATAGGGGCCCGAAGCTAAAATAAATAGGCCCCCGTTTTGTTATAAAACGGGCCCCCATTTTTAAACAAAACGGGGGCCCGTTTTAGAAAAATGGGAACCCATTTGTAAAAAATGGGTCCTCGTTTGTAAATTGTATTTTACCCTTTTTTTTGGGTGAATTTTTTCATTTTCACCCTGACAGTGAAGTGAGAACATGAGATCAAAAATGGGCCTCCATGCCATGGATTCCATTTGAAGCCTCCACCACTATCCTAGGTACACATCCAATCATCTATTTTCACATTTCGTAATTTTCTTGTATATTTTTCCTATTTTTTGTGTATTATTTAGATTTTTTTGGTATTGTAGACACCCAAAATTGTCCAGTCTAATTAAATAAATATTTTATTTATTTAATTATCTAAGCTTAATTCTTCTATTAATTAAATAAATCTTTATTTATTTAATTAATTCATTTATCCTCTTCTAGCCTTATTTATCATTTAAATAAATACATTATTTATTTAAATTATCCTTTTCCTAAATTAAATAAATATCTTATTTATTTAATTGATCCCACTTCTTCTATTAATTAAATAAATGTTTATTTATTTAATTAATTCATTAACCTTTTCTACCCATGACACATGTCATTCATCTCTTAATTCATACACTACCTACCCCTTTCATTATTTTATTATTTCTTTTACCTACCTTCTAATCATAGCCGACCTCCTTTTACACCTCTCAATCTTATCCTCCATTTCATATAGTGTCTTATATATAAGGAGATGCTTTCTTCATTATCAAAACCTAACTACTTGATCAATTGACTACTTGGCATATGCGATCCTACTTGCAAACACATTCTGTTCTTTGTTGAGCTCTTATGCACATAAAATCTGAGAGCAAATATATCAAACAAGATCAATGGAGATAGGAAGAATGAAGATCCAAACCCTATTGGACATGTGATGGTATAATCTTTGTGATTTCATTTGATTTGCATTGTCTTAGGTAATCTTCATATGTTATGGTGGATCTTTGTTGTTGTTAGGCTAGGGTTTTGTGGTTGAATTCATTTAGCCTTTCAATATCGTTATTATTGTTATCCATTTTCACCATAAATATTTTGGCACGCCTGGTGGGACATGGATTTTTGTTAGATCTATGTTTTTTTTGGCAGATTTTTCTAACCCTATATTGTTGTTTTGTAAAACAATTTGGAGAATAACCTTGTGCAGCTAGGGTTTTGGACACAAAATCAAGATCTTGGAGAGATTTGATCATATCTCACAAACGGCTAAGAAATTTCATACCAAATATTTTTTGCAGGTTGAAGAAAGTATCAGGAGGTTTCAATAAAAAATTCAGAATTTTTGGAGAATATTTTCATTTTCTATGAATTTTTTATGATTTTTCATAAAAAATTAATTTTGAGAGGAAATGAGAATTTTTTTTGGATTTTCTTACATTTTTGGAAATCACTCAAAATTATACACAGGATCGATTCTTTGTGATTTTAATTTTGATGCAAAATATTTCCCTAAAAATTGGATCTTTAAAAATTAGGGTTTTTCCTTATTTTGATCAGATCTCACAAACGGCTTTGAATTTTGGCATAAAAGTTTTTGTACAGGTCAATGAAAGTATCAAAAAGATTCAGTAAAAACTTCAGATTTTTTGGATCATGTTTTCAATTTATATGAATTTTTTATGATTTTTCATAAAAAAATAATTTTGAGAGTAAATTAACGAATTTTTTAGATTTTATTACATTTTTGGAAATATTTAAAAATTATACATAGGATCTATTCTTTGTGATTTTAAATTTGATGCAACATTATTCCTCAAAAATTAGATCTTTAAAAATTAGGGTTTTGCATTATTTTACTCATATCTCACAAACTGCTTGGATTTGTTGCAAAATTTTTTTTTATGCAGGTTTGGAAGAACATTAGGACTCTCCAGTAAAAATTTTAGATTTTTTGGATCAATATTAGATTTTATATTAATTTTTAATGATTTTTCATAAAAAATTAATTTTTGGAGCAAATTAGCAATTTTTTTGGATTTTCTTACATTTCTGGAAATCTCTTGAAATTTTACAAGTGGTCTTTTTTAATGATGAATCATATCTTTGAATTGGTCAACAAAACGCATTGTTGAAGGCCCTTATTTCACAAAGTCTTTTGGATCTAAAATTTACCTAACTTATGTGCTTGCAGGAAGGGATGATCATTTGAAACAATCCAAACTACTAATAAATATTTGTTGCAGGTCCTTGGCAAGGGTTTTTGGATTTTTATTGTGTGCCTTGTTTTCATAGACTAGCAAACACTTCAATTGGTGCACTAAAATTGAATCATTGTCTTTTGTGTCTTGAGCAATAGGCTCTTTTTGTTTAATCTTTAGAGGGCCTGTCTTCCTGTGTGGTCATTAGGAATACTAGTGAGAAGAGAATGACCCAAGTGGTAGCAAAAGAAAAGCCATCTTCTTCCAAACCACTATAAATAACTGTATTCATGGTGAAAACTATGAATAACGTGTGCTGATTAGTTCATATCGACACTATGTCTCCCCATAAACCCGTTTGATCAAATTTATTTGATCAGTTGTAGGGTGTAACCCCTACCAGTTGGGAGCCTTCTGTATTTATAGAGCTGAAAGTGCCACATGTATGGCCACACGAGTAGATGCCCTTATTAGCACCTTTTTGTTTTAGAAGCCCAAATCCTTCTAGTTGTTGGGGCAGGAGGTTGGACCTTTGGTAGTGGCCCACACACATACGGTTCTTAGTAGAGATACAAAGTTTGCCACGAGGAGTTTTTGTGGAGACTGATGCTTGGCTGACCTGAGAAGTGAGTGTTGAGGGTGGAGCTAGTGAGGTCAAGCATCTAAGTATCCGCTCTGAATAGCGTAGCCTCGAGGGTAAAACCTCATGTGGGATCAACAACTATTGTCTTGGCCAGCCATAAGAATTGTGCTTGACTTATTTTAAACATTCAAAACATTCAAGATCAAACAACAAAACATTGTGTCTTTTGTGTCTTCAAGTGTATGCAAAACATTTTTTACATCAAACAACACACTTTTCTTGGAGTCATTTTGAGTCTAAACAATTGCAAACATTGAGTCCTCATCAACATTGTGTCCTCTTGTCATGAAAAATAGTCAAACATTCAGATTTGGTCACAACCAACAACTTCACAAATTGGAAAAACTTTACAGTCCAGCAAACAAGAGCAATCAGTTTCGAAATTCTTGAGCTTCCTAGGTTGTTTCTCCAGGTTTTCATCTAGCATTCAACCTATCTTTGGGTCTCACAAAGTTCATCATTGCTTTACACCTTACATTACATTCACATTTGTCTAAACTTGAGTCAAAAGGTCACTTGCTTGTCCTCATCATACTTTGTCAACACACTACATACAACAACATTTTGCTAAGTGGTCCCTCATCAAGGTCTATCACCTTTGGGTCTCATTTGGTCTTACTTAGAGTCAAGGTCAACTTACCTCATCAAGAGAAACTATCCTCTCTTTGGAAGTCACACCTACTCTACTACATACATACTTGGTCTTACACTTTGGACATTGCAAGAACACTTCAGATTCATTTACATTCCATCCAACCCTTGGTCTTCCATACTTTTTCCATTTTCATCTAGTCTCACACATCTCAGTCAATACCTAGTTCATGGTTGAAACCCATCTTCAAAAATCTAGGAGAGAAACTAAAGAGGCTCAAGAGTCTGCAAACATGAGTTCTTATGAGTATGGCAATGATATCTTTTTCAATTCTGATCATACTACATTACCTGACATGGATGCCTATAGAAACATTCCAAATGTTGAGAACATGGACACTACAAACAATAATGATACACACAATGACAATGTGGACAGCTTTTCCGTACATTCAACAGAAGTGGAAGACACCATTATGAATCCTCATTTCAATCGATTGGTTGAGGAAATAATGAGGAGAGATAGACAATACTTTCTACAAGTGATGCCACAAAGTGGAGCCAAGATACCTCATGATTTTGACATGTCTCAAATAATGGAAAATCGACCTTTGCAACAAACTCACTCCAACATGGATCAAAGGAGGCCTAATAGTGGAGGCAATAGAGGACCACATATGGTGCCTGAATCACCATCATCTTTGTTTCAAAAACCAGAGGTCCCACATACACATGGTCAAGCATATGATACTCACCTTCGTAGACAATTATGGAAGTCTTATGCAGAAAAATATGCTCAATCATATATTAATGCTAAGGATCAACCACCAAAGCAATTGGATACTCAAAGGCATGCTCAAAATTTGGACACAAGGAAACCCCATGTCAAATTTAGGGGCAACACACTAGAATAAACTCATGACATGCCTATAGAGTATGGTATACATGGACAAAGCAGATATTTCATTCCTCAACATGAATCTATACCAAGTGGTCCATATACACAACATCATTATAGACCTTCTCCATATGAACATGTGTATGATCAATATCATCCATATATGCAACATGCTCCTCCTCCATTTGGTGCCTCAAGCATGGGGTATGGTCGAAGAAGTCGATTTCCACCTAAGAACAATTTGGAGCAACAAATTAGGGACTTACAAAAGAAAATGGAGGACATAAATACACCGAAGCCAACATACACAATGAGAGACATATGTCCTTATCCATTTGACAAGAGCATTCCAATGCCTCCTTTTCCTACACACTTTGTGATGCCTAAATTTGATAAGTATAGAGGAAAAGGGGATCCTAAGGTACACATAAAATAGTTTTTCATATCTTGCATTGAGGTAGCAGCAGAAGAGACATATTTGATGAGATTATTCCCACAAAGCCTAGGTGATCAAGCTATGGAATGGTTCTCCCAACTCCCACCTGGTATTAAGTCATGGGGTGATCTAGCAGAGGCATTTATTCAACATTTCTCCTACAACATAGAGACAGACATATCAGTCACTACTTTGTGCAACACCAAGCAAAAAGAGGGAGAGTCTTTTGCATCATTTTTACAAAGATGGAGGAATCTAGCCAGCAGATGCTCTTGTGAAATTCCACAAAAACAAATGGTAGAGATGTTCACCCAGAATGTTAACAAAGCCATTGGTTATGATTTAAGAAAAGCTTGTTTGTCCACCTTTAAGGAGGTCATTGAAAAAGGTTTAGTGACAGAAAAGGTCCTAATTGAACAAGGAGTCATTAAGATATTCAAGGAAAACAAAAATGACTTTAAAGGAAAAGACAAGCCAAGATTTTGGAATAAAAACAAGAACAGAGTCAATGATGGTGTTGTTGATGCCAATACAGTGCGACCCAAATTCATTTTTTCTGGATCAAATCAGGTGAATACTCAAACAATTCTAAATCACGAAGGAAGTATACTCCATTGGGAGAACCACTTGAGTCAGTTTTCAAGAAGCTAGTGGCAAACAAAGTAATCACAGTTCCAGATTTTCCTCCATATGAACCAAAGGTTAAACGAAATTGGTGGAATGATGATGAATATTATAAATTTCATAAGAGCAAGGGTCGTAAGATAGGAAATTACCATCGACTGAAGAACATCATACAAGATCTCATTGATAGAGGTGACATTGAGATTGAGGGACACTCATCCAATCAAGAACATGAAATGTTTAAGGAACCATTCCCAAAACATGACAAAGGAAAAGCTAAAGCCACAGATGACCAAACCAACTATACCAAAGCATCTTATAACTATGATTCAACTATCAATCACATCTCGATGGACAATTATATCTCTACCATTATCATCAAGGACAAAACCCCTGAGAATTCTACCCAGAGACCCAATATTGTCCTAAAAGGTGTTGGATCTTCTTCCGAACCTACCTTTGAATGTCATGTCACAACTTGTCAAGGTAAATTCACTTTGGAAGGTGCTCCAACTAAAAACACCACTTCTTCATCATCCAAACCTGAGTACGACCTTGTAGAACAGTTAGGGAAGACACCCGCAATCATCTCCATCCTTGAGCTCTTACGCATATCCCCCGCACATAAAGTTATTCTTGAAAAAATCTTGAGAGACACTGTCATTCCTACTAATCTAAATGTGGACCAGTTTCAAGCCATGGTGGGATACCTTTCCGTTCCACACTCGCTTACATTCACAGAAGCCGACGATGCCTCCGTGAGCCAACCACATAATGCACCACTACACATTGAAGCCTTCATACACAAACATTGAATAAAATGAGTCCTGATAGATGGAGGAGCAGGTCTAAACATTTGTACATTGAGAACTATTAAACAATTGGTATATTCTGACAAAGCTGTGAATTCTAGAAACAAAATTACTATCAAAGCATATGATGATGAAGAGCGTTCATCCAAGGGTACAGTCACCTTACCTCTCAGAGTTGGGCCAGTTACAAAGGATGTGGTTTGTCAAGTCCTAGACCTAGATCTCACATACAACATATTGCTAGGACATCCATGGATTCATGAGATGAGCGCAGTCCCATCTACATATCATCGATGTATCAAGTTTCCTCACAATGGAGTTGAAGTGACCATCAAAGCTGGCCCAAATCCATACATATATTGCAACAATTTGTGACCTAGATTAGAAATAACAATACTAGTCAATCGAGAAGTTGTTCCATCTTCAGTATATGTGGATCCAGAATCATTAAAAGCTTCTACATCCAAACAATCAGAGCTAAAAGAAAAATTCAAGATTAAAGACATGGGATGTGGTGAGTATATCTTTCATGTTGATCAACTCCCACTATCTCCTAAGGTATTCAATTGACATGAACAATATATAAACAATTTGCAATGCCAAGGAATTGGGTGTGAACCACCTAGTGTTGTGGCTACTAAGTCTAAATGCAAATCTCCTCTAGTGGTGCAAGCATATCTTGATATCAATAGTCCTAAGAGTGGTTCCAGCGAAGAATCTATTGAGCATATTGCCAGCCCTCTTGAGAACTCACATAGCCTTACCATTTCATCCACTCTTTCTATTTCCACTCCACTTCCAGACTTGGATCAACAAGAATCACAAAAGCCCTTACTAATTGGGGATAAAAAATCGAGCTTTGAAAAGAAAAATTCAAAAGTAAAAAATAAAGAGAAGTCCTTTAGTCCAAATCAAAATCAAAAGATATTGGATTCTACCAAAATCAAAGTCAAGGATAAAAATCCTATGAAAGAAAAAGAACAAGAGTTGATCTCCCTTAATACCAAAATAACTAGGGGCAAAAGTTCTAAAATTTCAAGTCAAAAAGCATACTTGTTGATCCTAAGTCTCCATCATATCATGATACTTTCACTTCTTTTCACAATCATAAGCCTTCATAACTCATCCACTTGTTCCACACATCCTTTCACTTCTGATGATACATCATGGACCTTTAATGGAGCTTCCTTGAAGGACTTTGTTATCAGGGATGCCCAAACTTCTGTAGGTGACACACATACGGGCCTACATAGTCCACATGCTAGTAATTCTATCTCAGTTCCTTTATCAAGGAAGAGAGTCACTCAAGCTACACATCATTTAGTCAAGGAAAAATGCAGCTACAATCACAAGGTTAAGCCTCACACATTTGAGGTAGTGTAAAGCGAAAAATCGAACCCTAGGTGTTCTCCCCCACTCCAAGGAGAAAGGGGGTCACTAGGATTGACGGTTTTCACTTAGGAGGGACTTTACATTCAAAAGAGGGGTTGAAACCCACAAGATCCAATCCCACACAATGCAGGATTGGATTCTAAATGAGTTTCAAGGGTTGAGACATCAAGGATACCCTCTTTTGTAAAGAATGTAGATAGAGAGATTGAACTAGGAATACATGTAAAGTAAGAAAGATTTACTTATGAATAGAGATAGGGATACGGGATGAAGCTGCGGACTTGGAATTAGCAGTAAAATGTCGAGATGATGCTATTCTGCAAATTCGAGTGAAAGTTGACAGGACGATGGCACTCGGCGTGCACATGGTCCTCCAAAAAATTCGCGAAACGAAGGGGGATCTGTTCGTCTCTGCACAAGGGTTCTAGATCTTCAATTACAGCTGCGTACCTACAACCTACACACAGAAAATAGAGGATGATTGGGGGTTTAGAGATTAGGGGTTTGCCTTTAAGTCAAACCCCGATTTTGGAATTAACCAAGAAATGAGAATGCTGTAAATGTAAATGTTTGTAATGTAAACAAGTACTGATACCTTGTTGTAAGAATGTTTGTATTCTTACATGCAAAGGTGTAATGAATGTTGTATTTTGTATGTTGTAAGTGATCTCCTCTTCAATGGTTGAATCCTTGTCTTGAATGCAACACTTAGCCTTGAATGGAGACTTAGAATGCTCAATTGCTTGAAGGAATGCTTGAATGCTTGAATGTTTGAATATCGCTTCCACCTCTTGCTTGCATATGTCTTTCTCTTTCTTACCTTTTTCTACCTCCTCAAATGGGAGGGGAAATGTAGTTTATATACTTGTCAATTAGGGCTGATAGACTGATTTTTCCAACCTTAGGCCGACCTAGAAACAATATTTTCCAATTTGCAAACTTAAAGACTCGATGCCCAAAAGAGACCGGGCCCAAAATAGGGCCAGGGACCAGGGCGCTGGGCGCCATGGTCCTGGGGGACCAGGGCATTGGGTACCCTAGTCCTGAAGGACCAGGGCGCTGGGCGCCATGGTCCCACCTCCCGGGATAGCAGGGTGCAAGGAGGATCAGGCCAGGGTGCTGAAAAATGCAGTTTTTGGTGTCGTAAACAGGTTTTGAGGTCTCCATTCAGGTTCAACGTTGCGCCGCCATCGTGAAGACCCAAATGCAATCGAAATTGCAAGTGTCACAATTTTAGGACACTACAGGTAGGTGACTTAGTCCTTAGAGAAAATCCCAAAAATCAGCAAGACAGAGAGAAGAAGGGAAAGTTCGAACCAAATTGGCTTGGTCCTTACATCATTACAGTAGCATATGGATCTAGTGCATGTCAACTCTCAACTACAGAGGGCGAACCTTTGGAGGATCCTATCAACAGCATGCACCTTCGCAGGATCTACACATAGCTCTTTGGAATATCCTAGTTCAAAAAATACAAAAAAATAAAAAATTTCAAAAATACAAAAAAAATAAAAAATTTAAAAAAATACAAAAAAATCAAAAAAATTAAAAAATACAAAAAAAAATTATTAAACAAAAAAAATCGTTACTTGGTGAAAACCTGGCAAACAGGCACCTTGTGACACAAAAAACATTGAAAAATCAAAAAAAGTAAAGAGAAATAATTTTGTCCAACGGTGAAAACCACTTCAGTGGCACCCTGGGCAAGTACCATGGTGAAAACTGGGTCACCAACGCCATGTGTAGAGACATTTCTCCTCCCTCCTTCAGGATTCTCTTTCATCACTTCACTTTGCACACACTCATGATCAATTCATCCATAATAAACTTACCCATTCCCATCATGGCTTGTTATTGATCTACCCAAGATTGGTTAGCCATTCATAATAAACCTCTCTTTTCACCTCCCTTTCCATCCATAATAAATCAACTCCTATATGTGGCTAAGGCAAATCCTACGTCTACTGATGGGTGTGGAACGGAGAACATCACATGTTTCGAGGAGTACAGTTTCTTCTAGCTTCCTTCAGTCTATCCGCGCACAATCCACAATAAAGCAACATTTGCATCACAGATCTGCAATAAAGTATCAGTTTCATGGATTCATTCAGTTTCAGATGAGACACAACAACAACAATGGGCTTCAACAAATCAAATCTTTCAATAGACTCAGACAACATTATGGTTTAGTGCTATCTATCCATTTTATGAAAGTAAACATTGTGACCACAATCAAATAAGACTTATACAAGTGACAAGAGACACTAAACTTGAGGGCTACAGTGGATGTTGGTGTCGAGTCTTGGTTTTTTTTTTATTTTATCTTTTGGTGACATGTCTTTTAGCTTTTTCAGGATGTCTCTGACTAGAGATTCTATCTCCAGGATGTCTTTGACTAGAAAGGCGAGGATGGGGTATCGTCACCTATTTGTATTTGCTATCTATGGATTGTCTTTTAGTAATGCTATGACTTGTCCAAGGATATGAGGACACTGTGAGTCTAGTGTGAACTGGGGCATTCCTTGTTTGTGACTGTCTTATCTCCATGCAAACAGGTACAATGACTTTCTGGGTCAAACATATGCCTCGATTGTCATAACCTACTTGCCATAATAAAGTTCAATGATGATAATGCACAAGAAGCTCTTTCACTTTCATATCTTCTACCTTCCATCCCCCGTTCTTGATTGACTTCCATCATCCTTCTTGAGTTCGCGTAGCTTGCTATCACATGACTGAGTATAATGACATACCAAAAACATTTGCATTTCATGTAGTTGCATCTGCATTACCACATATAAGCATTTCATACATACATATAGATATCACAATTGCATCGCATCTTGCACACAACACATGTTAGCATATTTTACATTCTCATCATGTATATAGTCATTTGCATTATCATATTCACTTGCATTTCATATATTCACATTTGCATCATGCATAAAATATTAAAAACATAAAAGAACAATATATATATATATATATATTGCATTGCATCATATACATATTTGCATCCATATCATAAGCATCACATAAGAACATACATCACATAGGTACACATGCATATAGCTGCCGCAAAGATGAATCATCTCATATATATAATCATAAGTGTCATGATACAATGATGTCAAAATCATATGGCTACAATCACCTGAAGGTGTCTACACCATCATACAAAATGGTATAAAATTGATACATAGGGAGCCCTCTATGGCTATGATGAACTCCCTCCCTCGGAGCCAGCTGGCCTCGATGGAGTCTAAGCCCTAGAAGGACCCGCCCCAAGATCATCTCTCCTAGCCCCTATATCCTCTGCAGCCATCCCTCGTGTCACCCTATCTGAATAGAGGAACCCACTGATAACTCCTGCCAACACTGTTGGTAGTGCTAATCCTATCCATGTCATGGTATCCCATGCCATGTTTCCCACCCTCATCTCCAGTCTCGGATCCTAGAACACTCCTTTAAGGGCATCTCTGTCTCCGTCTCGATCGTATAGAATCATCTCCCCATCAATCGGTATCCGTATAATCCTGTATACATTCTCTAGGGTGACTATCATCTCCCCCATTGGCAAATGAAAAGTGCAAGTCTCAGAGTGCCACCTCTCCGCTAGTGCAGTCAGCAATCCCATGTTTGCCCGAAGCCAGGCACATATAGAATATGTCTCAATCCCATAGCCTAAATCGCTGCTCGGTCCTCCGCTGTCAACTCAGGTCGCAACCTCTGAGTCAATGGGAATCTCTCCCATGACTCTAGCATAGGCAAATACTCCTGTAGTCACACAAATTAGTCATCTCAATCCTAGTGACACTCATTGTTCATCACAAAGTGTTGCTTCTATCCTAGTGGTACTCCCTGTTCATCACAAAGTACTACGTGTTTGGCACTCCCTGTTCATCACAAAGTGCTACTCACATTTGCACTCACTATTCATCACAAAGTGCTACTCATATTTTAGTACTCCCTGTTCATCACAAAGTACTATATCTTGGTACTCACTGTTCATCACAAAGTGTTGCTTCTATCCTAGTGGTACTCCCTGTTCATCACAAAGTACTACATGTTTGGCACTCCCTATTCATCACAAAGTGCTGCTCACATTTGCACTCACTGTTCATCACAAAGTGCTGCTCATATTTTAGTACTCCCTGTTCATTACAAAGTACTATATCTTGGTACTCACTATTCATCACAAAGTGCCTTGATCTATCTTATCCTAGGGCCTATGCTTGAGTGAATCCTCTTGAGTAGTTTCCTAATTGGCAACGTATGTTCTATCATAGAATTATCAATCCTAGCCCTATTTGTTATCCTAGTCTTCCCTAGAGGACCTGTTTGAGTGTATCCTCTCAGCAGCTTATCCAATCGACAGCGTATGTTCATCACAGAACTGCCGATTTGACCTAGAAGACACAAATTCACATTTTTGGACACAAACGCATTTTCCTGACATAAATGCGCATTTATTACATTACCTAGTATGCATTAATGACAACAATAAATGCATCAAAGTACAAGGAGGTTTTGTGGTACTTACTGGCTCTACTGCCTCTAGAATCCATGAACGTGGTCGAATCTGTGAACCAAATCCATTGCTGCTGACTGCTGCTGCTCTTTTCTCTCTCTGCACTCTAATCTCTTGGAGGTGTAGATGACAACGAGGATGTATTTCCCTCATGGTCTATCTTATAGACTGCCCTAGCCCTCGTTTCCCAAGTCAGTCTTCATTATCCCGTGACTCTGTCACTTTATCCGGTCAGTCCATTCTAGCCTCTCTTTCTTATCGAGAGATTGTCTGCAATCTTTTCAGACATTTTCATCCAATCTCTCGAGGGGGCATATCATTCCCATCTTGGGGCAACTCTGTATCAGTTCATATTATCTTCTTTGAAACAACGCAACAAGCCGCATTGTCTCAAAGAGGGGCAAATTGTAGACACCCAAAATTGTCCAGTCTAATTAAATAAATTTTATTTATTTAATTATCTAAGCTTAATTCTTCTATTAATTAAATAAATCTTTATTTATTTAATTAATTCATTTATCCTCTTCTAGCCTTATTTCTCATTTAAATAAATACATTTATTTATTTAAATTATCCTTTTCCTAAATTAAATAAATATCTTATTATTTAATTGATCCCACTTCTTCTATTAATTAAATAAATCTTTATTTATTTAATTAATTCATTAACCTTTTCTACCCATGACACATGTCATTTATCTCTTAATTCATACACTACCTACCCCTTTCATTATTTTATTATTTCTTTTACCTACCCTCTAATCATAGCCAACCTCCTTTTACACCTCTCAATCTTATCCCTCCATTTCATATAGTGTCTTCTATATAAGGAGATGCTTCCTTCATTATCAAAACCTAACTACTTGATCAATTGACTACTTGGTATATGCGATCCTGCTTGCAACCACATTCCGTTCTTTGTTGAGCTCTTGTGCACATAAAATCTAAGAGCAAATATATCAAGCAAGATCAATGGAGATAGGAAGAATGGAGATCCAAACCCTATTGGACATGTGATGGTATAATCTTTGTGATTTCATTTGATTTGCATTGTCTTAGGTAATCTTCATATGTTATGGTGGATCTTTGTTGTTGTTAGGCTAGGGTTTTGTGGTTGAATTCATTTAGCCTTTCAATATCATTATTATTGTTATCCATTTTCACCATAAACAAGTATTATTTTAGTTTTTTTCAAAGTAGCCTATAAATAAATTTGTTTTTACATTTGTAAATTCTTGATTTTGATCTGAAATATTCTTCAACAGTTAACCCTAAATGCTAATCAACAAATTTACAAATCAAAACCAAACCTAAATAGTTAACAAAACAAATTATCAAATTAGATATCTCAAAAATATCAAAACGAAAATGAAATCCAAACAAAAACAAAAAATGAAAATGAAACAAAAATGAAAATGAAAATGAAATCAAAACAAAAATTGAACATATGTACCAAAATTGTTCTTAATCCTCATTAGGCAATACAAAAGTTACCGCTATTAGTATAACCTTAAAAGTAATTAACACTATTTAAATTTTAGATATCAAAGTTTAAGTTTAGGTTTATGCCATGTCATGGCATAAAGGTCCTATTATGGTCCTATTATGTCATGTGATGGTATAAAAGGACCAACTATGGACACATTATTCCATGACATTACATAATGGGTCCATAGTTGGTCCTCTTATATCATGTCATGGCATAATAGGACCTATTATGCCATGACATTGCATAATAGTCCACCTATTATGCCATCATGGCATAACAAGTCCATAATAGGACCTATTATGCCACAACATGACATGATTAAATCTTGAATTGCCAACTTCATCATCTAATTCATCTCGACCACTGAAACTATGCTAATTTGACATGTTTACTTAGTATGATAGGACCAATTATGGACCTATTATGCCATGACATTGCATAATAGGACCATAGTTGGTCCTATTATATCGTATCAGAGCATAATAGGACCTATTAAGCCACAACATGACATGATTTTCTCGAATTGCCAACTTCATCATCTAATTCATCTCCAACACTGAAACTATGCTAATTCAACATGTTTAATTAGTATGATAGGACCAACTATGGACCTATTATGCCATGATGGCATAACAGGTCCTGTTATGCCATGACATTGCATAATAGGTCCATAGTTGGTCGTATTATATCATGTCATGGCATAATAGGACCTATTATGCCATCATGGTGTTGGCATTTTTGTTGTTTATGTTGTAATTGTCATTGATGGACACACACTTGTATTGAGATCCCCTTTATATGTATGAGCTCAAGCTCAACCGATATTTGTTCCAACCGGTATGTTGTATTCTAGTCTTTAGACTAGTGGTGATTTTGCAGAATGTGTTTCCCGGTCTGAAGTGGTACGAGGGAGAAAAGTGGCACAACACATTCTTACCAGTCTTCATTTTTGTCAAACTGACAACCGGTATTTTGTATGAACCGGTAATACTCTGTGATGAGTTACCAACCGGTATTTTGTGATAAGTCACCAGTCCACCGATTGTTTGACGGTGCCGACACATTGACGATGCTTTTTGTGTCATGTTACTGAGTATGTCTAGATTCATTGAAGTTAGGAAATTGTAATGAAATCCTATTGGACTGACATGAAATCAGATTCCTTTAAAAGGACATCATGTCTAGGGTTTTAAGTTGTTGCTGAAAGAGTTAATGTCATGCTAGGGTTTAAGGTAGAAGTTAAGAACGATCTTATCTAAGAAGATCAAGTTGTAATTGTGAGAGAGATAGAGAAGACTGAAGTAATGCTGGAATGCATTAACTGTGAGCAATACTGGATCTAACCAAGCAGTTTGTGCTATTAGATAGATCAAACACTTGTTGATTACTCACATCTTTGACAAGTCTATAGCCCTTAACCGGGTAGGCCTCAAAGCCTTTGTAAAATCCTCTAACAAGGTGGTTCACACATGTGAATCTAAAATCCTCTAACAAGGTAGTCTTTAATCGGACTTATCTCCTAATAGAGATTGAGATTCCTAACAGATCTATTCTGGTGAAGAACATTGTAAGACCTTAATCAGTCTGACCTTAACCGGTCTGGTTTCTATTCTACAGATAGTGACTTGTGAGTTCCATCTCACCATGGTTTTTCCTAGTTGGGTTTCCATGTCAAATATCTGGTGTTATGGTTGTATTGCTTTTGTGGGTGAATGTTTTATTTGCATTTTGGTTTGCATGTGTGGTAACCGATTTGACTATTAGACAACTTTACCGGTTTATCTTTAGACTGTATAAGTGTTTTAGTGCAGTGATTTTTGTCATACTAATTCACCCTCCCCTCTTAGTATTCATCAATTGGTATCAGAGCCTACCTTTCTATAAGTTTAACCACTTGGAAAGAGATATGGGGGAATACACCATGAGGAAACTTACTCAACGGCTCACTAAGTCTAAGCAAGCCTATGATGATCTTATGGTCAAATACAAGGCATCTCAAGTGAAAAGGAGAGAACATGCAGAGAGGCTGATGGAATTATCTAAAAGTAGTTTTGAAGATGAAGCTAACATGGAGGCCATGATTGCTGAAGTGAATAAGCTGAATGATTCAAACTCCAATCTGAGAAAGGAGTTGGAAGGACTGACTATTCAGTTTAGTCAAGAGCTTGAGAACCGGAGAAAAGCTGAAGATCAGGTAAAGGACAGAGATCATGAGATCTCTAAGTTGAAACTAGAGATTAGTGCACTGACTGCTCGCCTTCATGAGAGCAGAATGGAAAAGGAAGACATGCAAGGAGAACTGAACATAGCCATCTCGGAAAATGCAAGTCTAATGGAGACAAACACTACTATTTCCAAAGAACTCTTTCAGTCAAAGGAAATATTGGCTAAGTTTGGCAAAAGTACTGTCAAGCTAGAGCAAAAACTTGAGTCATCTAGACTGGAAAAGAATACCAATGGTCTTGGTTTCTCTGGACATGAGGAAGGAGAATCCTCAGGAACAAATGCTAAAGCATCAAAGAAGCAACCGACACTCAAAGGAAAAGGTAAGCAAAAATTCAAACCTATTTGCTTTAACTGTCTTAAAGAAGGACACACTGCCAATGTATGTAGGAGCAAAGCCTACAATAATTTTCCATATTTTATTAACAATGTACCTAGATCCAATAAGTTCAATGGTCATTATTATGCATGCAACAAGTTTGGGCATAGAGCATTTGAATGCAGGTTTGTGATTGATAACACTGGAAGATATCCTCAAAGGACCCAAGGAACTAGTCTTGAACCCTTTTGTGAACCGGAACCACAACTGATTTAATGTCTTCAATCATCAGTCAAGAAGCAGTGGCCATCAAGCGGCAACCGGATGGAGAGAAAGTTGTACAATCTGTCATGGTCATGTTCACACTACTGCAACATGTAGAAGGAAGAATGGAAACATGTACAATGGACCTTGGAGAGCACCTGGAGTTGTTTGCTATCACTGCAACAAACTAGGTCACATTGCAAGATTCTGCAGAAGTAGAAAAAGTATATCTGATGATATACCGATCACTCAGGAAGGAGAAATCGATGTTGAAAAAGTTCAAGGGGACATGAAGAAAACCTGGAGGAAGAAACCAACAATGTTAGAAGAGGAACCGGTTTCTACACCTAGTGTGGAAATATCGGAACTGACAAACTAAGCCTCAAAGGCTTAGGGGGAGAAAACAGCAAAATGCTTTCGAACCCCCGGTTTACACCGGTAAAAGACCTTAACCGGTATGTTATACTTGTCACTTGGTAGAAGACCTGAAATGGTAAAAAGGCAAATTAGGGTTTACGCCCTAATAGAGGAGCATTAATGGTAGTAGGTGAGAGACATGTATAAAAGCGTTTTTCAAATCATTTCTCACTATCTGTTTTCGAGCAAAGAAAAGTTTTCAAGTGCAGAGCAAAGAAAAGACGACTTGAGCTAAGATTTCAAGAAATTGATAAATCTTGAAGGTGATTCAAATCCAGTTTGCAAGCGATAGTGGAGAACACAAAGCAGTGATTTGGCAACCGACGGAGAGTGGAGTGAAGCAGAATCAGGAAGCCCTAAATTCGTGTTTAAAAGGTATTTTTCATGTTCTTGAAATACTCTACAATGGCTTCCGCATCTCATACCAGTTCGAGTACATCCATAGAGTCAGAAAGTTTTATTCAGAGGAAGTCCAAATATAATGCCTTATCACAAGTTCCAACTGGAGTCATAGTTGAAGAGGGAATTTCTGATTATATTGATTGCAAAATAGAAGACCTAGGGTCTTTAGCTATTCACACTCAATTAGGTCTATTTTGCGGCAAGGAAAAAAAGATCAAACCGGAGTTTAGTGTCTTAGAGAAGAAGAAATTCCATAACGCAATATATTTTCTAGAATATTTTACGGAGGATCACATAAGGATTATTTTGAGCAGAGTCCATGGTGACAAGATGTACCTAGAGAGGACGCATGGTATTACACCTCAGGCAATTCATGTAGTCACCGGCTTTTGTAACACAGGGGAAGTGCCAGCCCTAAGAAAAGTGAGCAAAACCAAAATAGCCAAGCTCACCGGTTCAACCAGTGATTCACGAGGTATGATAGTTAATCCTATCAAGGATGATCTAGTGAAATACGCTTGTTACACCTGTATGGTGATAGGATACAGAATGTTTTCAGCTAGTAGGATTAATTTTGTATCTGTTGCAGTGATAAATGCTGCTTACCGGATGATAAAAGAAGATGCATCTTTTGACTTATGCACCGGTATGCAAAGGCAACTCTTGTTGAATCTAAAGGCAATCAAAAAGGACAATTCACTAAGATTTAAGTTTGGACAACGACTAGTAGGGTTGTTCTTCTATTTCCAAGGCTACTTTCCTGGAGTAGGAGATGTCCAGTGGTCTCCTGACCAACCGATAACCAAGCAGATAAAGGAAAGCATACAAGCTATTAGAACCGGCTACCTTGAAGTACTGAACAAATATTTTGATGAGTTCAGAAGAAAGATGAGTCAGAGGGTAAGAATCTTAGGTGATATAGTGAATAAATACAAAGATGACATCTGTTTCACCATTCAGATGGACAAATGTTTAATGGAGGTTGTTGAGCCTAGAATGGAGGAAGTGGAGCCAATGCGCTATGAGGTTATGTATGACATGCTGGAAGGGTATGCCTCAGCTCTTATTGCCTCACCTCTTGATCCAAAGGCTAAGAGGACCAAAACCTACTTGGAGAGGATTGCACCAGCTGAAGAACCATCTGTGAAGAAAGGAAAAGAACCAGCAACAAAGAAAGCCAAGAGAGTGCCTACAGCATTGGCACCGACTACCACTACAACTCCAAGAGTGACCAAGCGGAGGTAACACCAGCAAAAGTCTTTGAAAGAAAGAGGAAGACTAAGACAAATGAACTGGACTCCGAAGAAACCAAGTCTGATGAAAAGCCAAAGAAGGCCCAACAGACAAAGAAGATGAAGAAGAATGAACTGGCAGCATCTGCACTGGTAAATATTGACATATCCTCATACAAACATTTGACACATTTTCAAAGGACAGTTAAAAATATAAGGAGAAAATTACTTCATGATTTAGTAGATTACTATGATGATTTCAGTGATGAGGAGAAGGAGGAAATATTACAGGAAATCATTGTTTATTTGTGCAAGAATGACTGGTCACCATCAAAGATTAAATCTCAGACATCGGCTTCTTTATTTAAAGCATTAGATAATAAATGGTGCATTCCCATTGAAAATGAACAGGAGATTAGGGAGAAAGTCTTTTCACAATACTTTCCCAAACTCTCAAATTTAGAATTGTTTGATGTATTGGATCAAAATAAAGGTCTCTTCTTCACAAGGAAAAGACACTGGCTGTTGGAGGGGAGAATTGATGATGTGGAAAAAGACACTCATCAGCACATGAATCATGTTGTTCTATCTCACAAAGCACGAATGGCCAACGTCCAAGTGGAAAAAGAACCGGTTATTTCCAAACTAGATGAGGTTTTTGATGAGGAAGGAAACCTGGTGGAAGAACCAATCGACACTATCGATGTCGATGCCCTAGATGTAGAAGATGTCACTCAGGACATACCTTCTAAGGGAACTGAATAGGGGCAACAAGTGGAATAGGGTGGTGAACAGGCTAAGGACACATAGGAAGCGACAAAGGAATAGGAAGAGAAGAAGAAGAGGGATGAAGATGAGAAAAAGAAGAAAGAGGAAGAGGAGAAATGAAAAGAAGAGGAGAAAAGGCAAGAAGATGAGAGGAAGAAGAAAGAAGAAGAGGATAAAGAAGAAAAGAGAAAGAAGGAAGAGGAAGAGAAGAAGAAGAAGGAAGAGGAAGAGAAGAAGAAGAAGGAAGAGGAAGAGAATAAGAAGAAAGAAGAGGAAGAACAAAAGAAGAAGGAAGAAGAAGCAAAGAAGAAGGAAGAAGCAGAAAAGAAAAAGAAAGAAGAGGACGACAAGAAGAAGATGGAAGAGGAAGAGAAGAAAAAGAGAGAAGAGAAAGAGAAAGAAGAGAAGGAGAGGAAAAAGAAGGAGACTCAATGAAGAAGACAAGATAGCTGAAGCAATGAAGAGCACACAGATGGAGACTCCTAAGGCAACTGGGAGCCAAGCCAAACCGGCTGCTATCTCGAGTTCTATTGATCTCCAATCTGCAAGTGAGTCTGAGCTTATGTAGAGCATCAAGGTTTCCCAAGAGCACCTTGAAGTCATTCATAGGAAAAGGGAACAGGATATTATTCAGGCGGCTGTAGACACCCTTACCAGTTTAATCCCCGGTACTAATCTTTTGGACACTGAATCATCACTAACACAACTCAAACTACTATGTACTATAGTGGATGATCAGGTGCAGAGCCTGGAAGAAGTAGCAGAGGCAAATGTCAAGAAAGAGCACCAAAAGGCTCTTAATGTTTCTCTGGTGAAAAAGATGAATGAGCTTAGGACTGAATTGCTAAAAGACCAAAAGGACATAAGGAATGCCTTGGATGAGGGAAACTTGCTACTCAGCAAAATCTGTCAACCTCATATGTTTTGTGATGATGTGCTAGCCAAGAAGCAAAAGCTTCAAATGGACTTACAGTCCTACTTAGGCACATTTAAGACACCTTATGATTCCTTTGCAACATATGGGCAAATCGTTCACCGGTTCCAAATCCAGTCAGCCAAGATGGATCAAGAGATCAATACACAGTCTAGGGATTTGCAGGAGCTTCAACTGGTTTTACTTCCATGACTGCAAATTCTTCAGAAGTGTTATCTAAACCTGGATGCCCTAACAGTCACACAGGAACTGAGCACAGTAGATGCCATGGAGGAATAGGTATCCCAGATGCAGATAGAGAAGGAAGTGGCAACCTCCCTACTTGAGTCCTAGTCTCTATCCATGAAACAATTTTTGCAGGACTATAAATCAGTTTTTGACAAGTATTATTCATTATTGTCATAAAATTATATATATATATATGGAAACAGGGTTATTCAGTGGTACTTTGTCATTGATGGCAAAGGGGGAGAAGTATATTTGGTTTTTGGTTATAAAATTTTGATCTTTTGACACAGTGGGAGAAGTATCTGGTTTTGAAATTTTGATATATTCTTTGATATATGCTATATGCTCTGATGTCTCAATGATTATGCTCTGTATGCAAAATTGCTATACACTGTGTTGATTAAGGGATAGTGTATATGCTTAGGGGGAGCAATTTTGTTAATGGCAAGTTTTTGTTGTAAAACACTTAAATGTCAAAATTTTATTTTCCTAAGTGTTTCCATCAATGCCAAAGGGGGAGATTGTATTGAGATCCCCTTTATATGTATGAGCTCAAGCAAAACTGGTATTTGTTCCAACCGGTATGTTGTATTCTAGTCTTTAGACTAGTGGTGATTTTGCAGAATGTGTTTCCCGGTCTGAAGCGGCATGTCGACCCCAAGTGGTTCGTAGATCCCAAGTGGTATGAGGGAGCAAAGTGGCACAACACATTCTTACCAGTCTTCATTTTTGTCAAACCAGCAACTAGTATTTTGTATGAACTGGTAATACTTTGTGATGAGTTACCAACCGACATTTTGTGATGAGTTACCAATCCACCGATTGTTTGACGAGGCTGACACATTGACAGTGCTTTTTGTGTCATGCTACTGAGTATGTCTAGATTCATTGAACCTAGGAAATTGTAATGAAATCCTATTGGACCGACATGAAATCAGATTCCTTTAAAAGGACATCATGTCTAGGGTTTTAAGTTGTTGCTGAAAGAGTTAATGTCATGCTAGGGTTTAAGGTGGAAGTTGAGAACGATCTTATCTAAGAAGATCAAGTTGTAACTATGAGAGAGATAGAGAAAACTGAAGTAATGCTGGAATGCATTAACTGTGAACAATACTAGATCTAACCAAGAAGTTTGTGCTATTAGATAGATCAAACACTTGTTGATTACTCACATCTTTGACAAGTCTGTAGCCCTTAACCGGGTAGGCCTCAAAGCCTTTGTAAAATCCTCTAACAAGGTGGTTCACACATGTGAATCTAAAATCCTCTAACAAGGTAGTCTTTAATCAGACTTATCTCCTAACAAAGATTGAGATTCCTAATAGGATCTGTTCTAGTGAAGAACATTGTAAGACCTTAACCGGTCTGACCTTAACTAGTCTGGTTTCTATTTTGCAGATAGTGACTTGTGAGTTCCATCTCATCGTGGTTTTTCCCAGTTGGGTTTCCACGTCAAATATCTTGTGTTATGGTTGTATTTCTTTTGTGGGTGAATGCTTTATTCGCATTTTGGTTTGCATGTGTGGTAACTGGTTTGACTGTTAGACTGCTTTACCGGTTTATCTTTAGACTTTGTAAGTGTTTTAGTGTAGTGATTTTTGCCATACTAATTCACCCCCCCCTCTTAGTATTCATCACATGGCATAATAGGTCCTATTATTCCATGACATTGCATAATAGTCCACCTATTATGCCATCATGGCATAACAGGTCCATAATAATATCATTTCATAATAGTCCACCTATTATATCATGTCATTGCATAATAGGACCTATTATGCCATGACAACATAATAAGTCCTATTATTGCATGACATTGCATAATAGGTTCATGGTTCCAATGTCCTATATTTTTTTACTAGGATTTAAAAAAATTAATAAATATGTTGTTTATCATTTAACATATCCACA
Source organism: Cryptomeria japonica (assembly GCF_030272615.1). NCBI lineage: Eukaryota > Viridiplantae > Streptophyta > Pinopsida > Cupressales > Cupressaceae > Cryptomeria > Cryptomeria japonica. The sequence continues at coordinate 219,702,539 of NC_081408.1, read as the reverse complement.
CCTAAAGGATTTGGTCTTGCATAAAAATTAAGAAAGAGAGAAAAGTAAACATAATTTTTTTATTCATGGGTGAAAACCATTCTTATGACACCTTGGACAAGTACCATGATGAAGACCAAATTCTTGCATCATGTATAATTTAAATTTTTAAAAGTACCCTACACTTAGGACTATACCATAATCCATTCAAATTCTCTTTATTCTCAACCATCCTTGTCATCATCCATATCATGTATCTCACATTCCTAGTTTTTGACCTTGATTCAAGTGTTTTAATCATTTTGAGACATGTTTTAGGAAAATTCTAATATATAAAATCCTATTTATAGAGAACTCTTACAAAAAAATTTAGAAGATGAGTAACATATATCCACATCTCTACCAAAGTAGGGAGTATGAGTTGAACATGTGATGCCTACCTAGGTAGATATCTACCCAAGTAATCTTATCCTATCCTAGGTGCAAATATGCAATACAATAGTTAGCTAAATGCAAGAAAATAATGATGCACCAACAAAGTGAATGTACACATTGAGGTGACACATAACATAAAAGAGAAACCACTAGATATCACATAATTTAATCTTTTACATTATCTAATCTTTATTAATAACTACTAATTTCCCATAATGATTTATGTCTTATACTTTAATCTTTGTTCTATCTTATGATCTTCAAGACTATTTGCTTCACATGTATGTTCATATAGTGTTTTTTTTAATCTTATGTTTGTATATTGGTTAAAATATCTTCTTAAAGTATTATCTTATGTTCATACATTGGGAAATTTATCACTTTAGATCATTTTTGTATATCCTTTCATTTATATATAATTATATATAGGTACACTGATAAATAGGTTTATATGATCTCTTACTCTTATGTCTAGTTACTAAAAACATGTTATTTATTATTTTTCATCAATGACTTATCATCATTATTTTATTTTTTTTCAACAAGAGCATGCTATTTGCAATCCTTTATTGTCATGCCTATTATTTTCGAGAATATAATAGATTATCACTATTTGATCTCGCATTTTTGCATCTTAGTATCATATGATTGTGCCTCACATGATGATCTTGTATTGCTATTAAATCTTGCATGATTTTATTATCATATCTTGGTTTATATAGCGTAATGATCTTACATTTTAATATCTTATTTTAAGCACTTATCATCAATCGTTATATATTCTTACACTAAGGAGGATCATCTTATTTCCCACTTCTTTATTGATCTTATGTATGAAATATTTTATATTAATTTTAATAGTTGATGCATTTTACAAGAAATGAGTGCATTAAATGGAATATAAAATAGATTTATGAAGTTTCATTGAAAGTTTATATTAAGTTTTGTACGCAAATTTTATATTTAAAGATTCAATAGTATGTACATGTATATTTTTTTAAGTTCAATATTATATTATATTTCATGTGTATCTCATTCAATAACAAAGAAATGTTACTATTTACAAATATTTTTAAAAAAACTAAAATAGATTCTTCTTTGACATAGAGTTGTATATAATTCATGTATATCTTTATATATGCAGGAGCTCTTTGTTATCATGGATGTCTTTGACATAGATGAACTATTACATGAAAATCCCCCATTGCAACCCCCTCTTCCTTCTCTTCCTCCACCACAACCACCACCACCATCACCACCTCCACCCCATAGATTGGATGAAATTCATTTAAGAGAACGAATTAATGAAAACCTACAAGTGATTGAACAAAATATTACTGCTATCCAAAATGAGCCAATCACGCCACCCCATCTTCTAGAGTTTGCAAAATCAATGCAAACTGTTGTTGAGTCAGTTAGATCAGTTGATTCTCAATTAGATAAATTTCATAGATGACGAAAAGAGTTACGTGATTTTTATGCCGATGGTTTAACTTATAGGCAAATCATTGATCTCAAAATAACCAAAGCTCATTTATGTCCATATTTTACTAACCCAAAAATAAGAGAACCAATGCAACCTAACCAGAAAAGAATTTCAATTAGGTGGTGTGTGCATCCAGAAATGGCTAGACACTTTTGGGATAGATGGTGGATGGTTTTTGATTATCCACCACATCGTAATTATAAGGTCCCTTTTTATTTTTTGAAGAAATTATACTGTGAGTTTGTAATGCACCAAAAACCAAATTATTTTGATATTAAGTCATTCCAGGGTGTTGGTCGTAGAATGCCACAACATAGATTAGGGGCACAAAGTAATAATCCCCTACTAGATCCACCCATAGTTCCACTTTTTTCTCCATTGATTCCTGTAGATGTCCAGAATACATCCTTCATTTCAATATTAGATGCTTTGACTTCCCTCACAGGTAACCTAAGTGAACAAGCTGCCCACATGGCATCCACTCCTTGATGGATGCCACATATGTGTTCAAGTTGTCATGAGACGTGTGTAGGTCTTATTGCTGATGCAGGATCTGCTTCAGTTCCAACTGAGCATGATGCAATAGATGATAGTATGATGACATCATATATGGATTTTCTTTGCTCTGATGATCATCTTGACCAGGTATAGATATATATACATGTACATGTCAATCCTTAAATACTTAATTAAATATAGGTATAAATTAAGTGCATACCTTTTTTTATACAATCTAATACATCATTAAATAAATTTGGTTTATGTAGATAAGGGCCACACCTAATATTAGAGTCAATATTGCATCTACTGGAACACAACTCGACACACCTTATGGGGTATAATATAAATTTCTATGTAGACACTGTACTATCTTTTTAAGTTAATATGTTATCATCGTATACTATATAAATTTTCATTTTGATACATTGAATGCTTCTTTCTCCAGGAGTCAGGTCATGAGGGACCCTCTACATCACATCGAGAAGAGGGTGTGACTACTGTGACACCATCTATGGTATGTATCTTAGAATTCATAAATTAAATATGAACTCTTACAACATTGTAACTTAACTTGAAATTATTTAGTACACATATATATGTTCACTAAATATGATTTCATTAAATGCATGTTTGTAGGTGGACACTACTATTAGGATAGGTTATTCTCATAATTTTTATCAGAGCCAATTTGAATGCACATCAACATCCTTTGAGGTATTAATATGTAATACTTAATTTGATCTTATTTTGACTCTTAATTTAAGATTTAATTGGACACTTTAAATTTGATCTTGTACAGGAGTTAGCTAGCACTACATTTGGTGTTGATACTGCACAAGATACTGCTAGAGGATTCAATGAGCATATGGTAAGTTTGTAACTTAATTTATGAATTCCAACTATATTTGATAAATGATTCTTTTAATAGTTAATTTCAAGTATTTTAATATTATTTTTTCCTTGTACAACATGAGATGGGTGGACCTGGACCACATCCCGGGGACAGGAGACCACGAGATGTTATTGATGATAGCACTTAGATTTTATTGTTTATTTGGCTTTGATATGTACTTTTTTATGGACTTTACACATTTGTTTACACGTGCACATACTTTATATATATGGATAGTTGCATAATAGGATTAGGTCATATATATTTTGTGCATACTTTATATATTCTGGGCACATTAGATATTATGTGGAGTTAATCATGTTACCATCCAGATATATATATGGATTAGATATTATATGGATTATGTGGACTTAAAATTTTACTGTTTATTTGGCTCTCATATGTACTTTTTTATCGACTTTACACATTTGTTTACACGTGCACATACTTTATATATATGGATAGTTGCATAATAGGATTAGATCATATATATTTTGTGCATATTTTATATATTTTGTGCACATTAGATATTGTGTGCACTTAAAATTATGTGAAATTATATTTTGTGCACATTAGATCATATATATTTTGTGCATACTTTATATATTATGTGGACTTGAAATTTTATTTATGGAAGTTGTGCTTAAATAACTTTATATGCATTATGTGGACTTGTAATTTTATTTTTGGAATTTTATTTAAATAGTTCTTGTGATTAGATAAACTAAAGATGTACATCATGAACTAAGTATCGAAACATATCTTATAATTATAACATATTCTAAATTAAAAAAGTATTAATCATCATAGATAAGCAAAATATATAATAAAATATATAATTACCATTACAATAAATATGATGATAAGAGAAACATATGAAAACAAATATATTGAATAGAACTTGATTAAAACATAATTATCTCATTCATAAATTTGACCAATAGTCTCTCATTTATGTATATTACACAAAATGTAATAAACAAGACCTATCTAAAATAAAATAAACATTCTATTTAAATTATAATAATAAGAATTTATATCTCACAAAATACAACATAAAGTATGCACAAACAATAGTAGTCATTGAGGCCAAGTCTACTCTTAGAGACCTCGAAAAAAAATACATATGATTAGTTTTTATAATGAGGATGCATTGAATTTAAAATACAACGTAAAGTACATGCACAAACAATAGTAGTCATTGAGGCCAAGTCTACTCTAAGAGACCTGGAAAAAAAAATACATATGATTAGTTTTTATAATGAGGATGCATTGAATTTAAAATACAACACAAAGTATGCACAAACAATAGTAGTCATTGAGGCCAAGTCTACTATGAGAGACCTAGAAAAAAAAATACATATGATTAGTTTTTATAATTAGGATGCATTGAATTTAAAATACAACATAGGGTACAAAAATTTAACTTGTAATTATTCAAAATGAAACATAAAGTATGCACAAATAACTTTGTTTTTATTGATGCCTTCTACTTGTGGTAGACCTGAAACAAAATTACTAGATTAGATTTTATAATTATGATGCATGATTTAAAATGAAATATAAAATATGCATCATGACTTTTAAAACGGAGGTGGATTAAGGGTTCAAATTATAATTTACTTGATTTTCATTCTATTATACCATCTGCATCCTCTCGCTTTTGCAAAGCATCTATAATTGTCTCATGCTCTTCCATAGAGAGAGTCCATAATTGTTTATTAGCAGGCCTGCCATGATATCTATCCAATTTTATATTAGTTGCCACTACCAAATGCGAGTAATGTATAATATTATTTTTACTATCTGCATCCTCTCTCTTTTGCAAAGCATATATAATTGTCTCGTGCTCTTCCATAGAGAGAGTCTATAATTGTTTATTAGCAGGCATGCCACGATATCTATCCATTTTTATATTAGTTGCCACTACCAAATGCGAGTAATGTATAATATTCTTCTTTCTTGTTAGATATTTGCGTAGCCAAGTGCCAACAACAACCACAGATCATGTTGGATAGTCATAACCATCATCATCTACTCAAGTGGTTACCTTATGTTTTGGCTCTACACATCGATCCAACCAATACTTTGTCCCCAATTCATTGTCCTCTGGTGCAACAACAACATAGACATGTCCTGTGCACAAAATAATTTATTTTAATATTTAATGAGAAATAAAAACAAAAATATACACTGTAAGATTTCATAAATATGTACTATTTAATAAATTAAAACAAATTTCAAAATCAATTTTACCTTGTTGTATAAGATCTGAAATGCGATCATAGTCATTTGATGCAAACATCTGATCCATATCTTCATGAGTTATTTCATGCAGATTATTTGCATCTATGGGTGTAAATGATCTTTGTTGCCATTCTTCAACCCATTCTTTATTCTCACAAAATTCCCAATATCCAGAAACACAAAACTGACAAAAGCAAGCAAGTTGTCTTGTGAATATAGTCCATGTGTTTGAATTAGAACTCTTAAATGAATGCCATTTAGCTGATCTAATGATGGTATTACAATCATGTCGAATAGGAATACTATCTTCCTTTATCAGCCAAAAGAAATGTTGAATTGCAGAGTTTTCAGTTATCCTTTTGACCACTTTGAATTGCACCAATCTACAACTGCACGAGCATCTCTAAATTTCGCTACATCCTCGAATTTCAATTGTTCTCTAGCAAGAGCTCTTTTTACACAAGCACCAGCTCCATCGTGTTCCCCCTTACCATGTCCCGCTTCAAAAAAAATCCATAAATGTTGGACATTGGTTATCTTGTGAAATTTGCTTAGCCAATAAAACATTTTTGCATTTTTTAATTGTCCAGTGCAGTTATCTGACCATATCATATGTTGTTTCATGTCAATTTCTCTTTGCTTAAGATTATCATGAAATACCTTGAAGCAATGCTGAACAAACTCTGAAGAGTGTAATCAATTATCACTAACATAGAAATGATACTCCCTCAAAAAATTTCTGTTATCTTCTATACTGTCATGGTCATGTCTATATATAATGTGCACAAATATGGCCACTTGCACTAAGTTGTAGTATTGTGATTGAGTTTCCTCTTGTGGTTTTAGAGTATAATTTTCTACAAAATCCACAACTGATACTATTGTTCCAACTGGAAATGTGTTCTTGCATATGTGAAACTGTCCATCAAGCCATCGGGCATGTTGAGAATGTTTCACATATTTTGGAACAATATGACTTTTAAACTCACTGATAAATGCATTCACACTATTATGTTCTGTAATCAATTCTAAACATTTCCCCATATTTCCATCCTTTAGAGGGTATTGTATATTTTTAAATCTCCTAACATCAACCATTTTTTGTCCAAACTCAGATGAAACATGTTCATACAAATATTAACCTATCAAAGAATAGTTCCCACATAAATGCATGAACTGGAAAGAAATAATTGTTCATTAGGTGGTTTACAAAATAAACTTCCAATCAAATCTTTTATAGTTTCAGGTGGAACATAAACACCACAATCCTGCATAAGATCATTACCATGCAACACACAACATATATATAAAGAAACATCATAATAGGAACAAAAATGAACATGAGTTGTACAACAACAAGATATTTTTTGTTTATTTATTTTAACATACCAGGGTTTGCATTTTTCAAATGATCTTTGACTAATTCATAAATTCATTAACACAGATTCATCACTAAATTTTTTAAATAATTCAATTTGAGTCATGTCAAGAAGATGTTTTGGATAAGGATCACGAATTTTTTATCCCACCCTTAACTTTAAAACATCTCTAGCATTTGATGAAACTCTAGTGTTATCATGCCAAAAATTTGCAATTAATTGTTTAGTTTCATCATTTAATTTCATGTCCGACCTTTGAAGTCTACCACTAAAACTCCAACAATAGTTTAATGGATCAGTTTCAATTATGTCTCTTCTTTTGGTCACTCTTGACAAGGTTCTACGATGTAAGTTGAAATAGCCACTTACATCACTTAACATTCTTTTACTAACAATCATTTTGTCAACTATAGCAGCCATTATAACTCAACGTGTTGCATTCTTATCTTTAGATCGACTTGTTTTTTTTTATAGAATCGATGGCACTGGCAACAGTAGATACAACTTGCTTATATGATTCATCTTTTCTTTTTGGTTTTGCATTAATACCTATTTTTTTATGACTTTAAACATTTTTAACTTTTTTATTAATTGTAGCATTCATTGACATTGGAATCCTAACTTTTTATTATAAAAAAATTGTTTATATAATATGTTTGCATGTGTTCTGATTTGTCTCCAAGAAACTAACCCATTAAGATTATCTAGCACATTACTATCAATAGTAAACAAATTACATCCATTTTCTTTTAGAGAGGGTGGTGTAATATTTTTAATTTTTATTTCTTTTTGTATTGGTGTATGAAAATGTCCAACTTCATTTAAATCAGCAATTTGATTGGCATCATAGTCATGGGGATTTAAAACATACTAGGATTCGCATCCTCATGAACATTTGCATCAATAGTCATACCCGTGTTTGGTTCTACATTTCTTGCATCCATCATGATGTCTTCAATGGTCTCATCTACAACAGGCACTGAACTAGATGCTTCAGAAGTGTTATTCAATTGTCATTGTTGTGATCTTCGATCTCTTTGGCATTTTGCCTCCTTCTCTCTTTGTGCTTGAATTTTGTCCGATGTCATTGTCCTCTTTTTTTCTTTTCACATTGCTTAGAACCCATCTTTACAAACTCCTCTTCAAAAAAAATACCTTTTTACCGATTTCTTAAAAAATTTGTGTAAAATATATAAAAAAGTACTGCCAAACTATGTAAAAAATGTTTGTCAATACAAATTTCAATGATAGTGTGGTAAATTGATGCAATCTTTTTTTTTTTATTATTACAGTAATGGTTATTTAGGAACGGGGGCCGTTATTTAAATAATGGGTCCCCGTTTCTAAAACGGGGGCCCATTAGTTAATCCAATGGGCAAAAAAATGGAACGGGCCCCCGTTTATAAAATGGGGCCCCATTCAATAGAATTTGAATCCACAACCTGCCACTTGGCTCAGAATTAGGCCTGGGATGGTCACACTTGAGACATGGACCTGCAAATTCAAATCTCCATGAATGAAAGCACAAATATGAACTTCTGAAATAGTTTACGTGCCTCTAATTAGAAATTTTTTATACCAAATTAAAACCCATTTTAGATTATACTGTCTAGATTCTAAAAATGTAAATTTATTTCTAAATTGATTATTTTTACTATTTTCATTTAATTTATACTAAATCGGGTCCATAAACTTGAAATATTAACTAATTTTGTTAATTTAATAACTTTTTTATTTTAATGAATTTTGGAAAAAAAATTATATGTCATCAATCTACACAAAATTATTTTCTATTTAAAAAGAAAATAAAAAAATGTTAAGTTTACGTCAAATTATGTGGGTCATACACGTCAAATTATGTGGGTCATACACGTCAAATTTTTAAAAAGATAATTACAGCAATTAAAAAATTAATTAAAAAAAATAATTAGGAAAAAAAATACAGAAAAATATGCTCATCAATCTTTAGTGTGTTACAAACTATTTCCCAAAACGGTTTGAGAAAATAATTTTAATTGTGTCAAAAAGTGTGGGTCATACACATGCATGGTATGGTCCTGAAACAGGCATTTTTAAAACATATTTTTTAGAAATCCATTCAAAAAGTTATTTTTTATTATGTGGGTATTAAAATAAATTAAATATTTGGAAAGTAAACTCAAAGGGATATCTTTTATATTTTTTACTTTTTCCAAGATTTAATCTCTAAGTGCTTCAAAATTTAAGCTCAAATGAGACAAAATTTGAAAATCAGGGAAAACACTTCCACTTTTTGGCCAAAAGGTGGACTCATCTTCTTGCATTGATCCTATTTCTAAAAACCCATTTAGTCCCAATAAAATTTTTATTTTTAGGCCGAGGAACTAAACTCCATGCATTATTATTTTCTATCTGATATAATTCCTCTTCCATAGCTTTCATCCAACATTCATCTTTGCAAGCTTCAATTACTGATGCTGATTCAACTTGAGAAATTAAACATACCTCTTCAGCTACCAACCTTCTTCTTGACATCACTCCTTTATTCTTGTCTCCAATGATCAGATCTTCTAAATGATTTAACCTTACATACTTAGGAGTCTTTTAATTTTTTGTCCCTCTGCTCTGATCTTCAGTCACTATTGAATTTTCTGATACTGCCAGAGTAACTGGTTCAACATTTTGTTCTGGTGTAGGTGTTATCGGTTCAATTATGATCATTTCCATTGTTGGTTCTCTCTCATAAGTTTTGATTTGACTTTTATTCTACTCATCCACCTTGACATTAATGGTCTCTAGAATTCTCTGCAATATTTTGTTATAATATCTAAATGCTTTTCTTTCATTAGAATAACCAAGAAATATCCCTTCATCACATTTAGGATCAAACTTTCGAATGGAATTATCTCTTTTGATATAGCATTTACTACCAAAGATTCTGAAATACTTGACTATAGGTGTATGACCAAACCATAAAGTTCATAAGGTGTCTTACCGGTGTCTCTATTGAAAGTGTATACTGTCATGATCACATCTTCTCTCCACTAGATATGAGGAAGACTAGCTTCCATCATCATAGTTGTAGCCACATCCAAGATATTTTTGTTCTTCCTTTCCACAACTTCATTCTGCTGAGGTGTCTAGGGTGTAGATAACTGTCTCCCTATACCATGCTTCTCACAATAACTATTAAATTCATCAGATGTGAATTCACCACCCTGATTATACCTTAAGCATTTAATCTTTAACCCTATCCCTATCTCAACTTTAGCTTTAAAAATCTTAAACATTTCAAATGCTTCAGATTTCTCCCTTAGAAAAGTAACCCACATCATTCTTGAATAGTCATCAATGATTAGCATAAAATATCTATCACCCTGAAAACTTTTGATTCTAGTAGGACCACACAAACCAGTATGAATAAGATCAAGAATATCATTAGATTTGTCTTGTATACTCTTAAAATAAGTTTTGACTTGCTTTCCCATTTGACATTCCTTACATACCGGATTATAGGGCTTCACAATCTAAGGTATATCTCTAATAGGCTTAGTTGAACTAATCTCTACAATGCAATCAAAATTCAAATGACACAACCTCTTATGCCATAGCCAACTCTCATCAATTTGTGCAATCAAACATGTCTTCTCATCGGAGTTCAAATGAAAGAAGTTATCTTTAGTTTGAGTACTGGTTGCAATCTCCAATTCTGATCTGTTGATAATCTTGTATTTTTCATCCTTGAATTGTAATTGAAATCCCTTATCCACCAACTATCCTACACTCAAAATACTATGCCTTAAACCTTTAACATATTACACATTATCAGTATTATGCTTACCATCCAATGATATTGTTTCTCTTTGCTTGATCATGCATGCTTTGTCATCTCTAATTCTAACAAGATCGCCATCAAATTCTTGCAAAGATAGAAACTTCCTTTTATCTCTAGTCATATGATATTAGCATCCACTATCTATCACTCATTCATCCTTGTATTCAAATTTAGCAGAAAGGGCCTTCTCCTCATTTTGAATAACAGGTTTCAGAGCATCTTCCTTGATAGCCAAAAATACTCGTTCCTTTTCATTTCCAGATCCACGAGCTGAATCTTATACCAGTTCATCATTAGAATTAGTCACTCCTTCCTCATCCACATAGTAGGATGATTTGTCTTTGTTTCTCCTGTACTTATGCTTGTTCTGATAATCATTGTTAGGCCTAAAAGATCTTCTATCTCTTTCCTCAAATCTTGAATTCCTCTTACGATATCTAGATGCAAAATGACCTATCTTATTACATGCAAAACATTTCAAAGGTGATTTTTCTTCATACTTACTTCTTGTCAGACCTTTAGGTACTCTTCTAGCAAATAGGGCTTCAAGTTGCTCAAACTCTTCATCTTCTTTCTTCATTTCCCCCAGTTCCTTAGAATATAAGGCTTTCCAGTCACTCTTGCCGGTAGATGATGTAGATGCATGAAAAGCAGGTTCAGATTTTGTAACTCTAGAAGGACCAAATTGCTCAAGCTCAAAAGAAGAGAACTTCCCAACCAAGGTATACCTATTAACAGAGGTGTTTTCCATTGTTCTCAACTCATTAATTTCAGTAGCCTTCATCTTATAAGCTGGTGGCAAATCTCTCAATACTTTAGAAACTATTTCATCTTCGCTCAGAGGTCCATGACAACACCGAATTCTCATGACAATTTCATTAACTATTTCCATAAAAGTAGTAATCCTTTCATCTTCTTCCATCTTCAGGTTGTCATATCTCACCTGGTACCCATCAAGTTTAGCAATTTTAATAGTAGGGTCATATTCATTCAGAGTCTCCAATTTATCCCATATAGCCTTTGCAGTTGATTTGTCAGTTAGTCACATAACTTGTTGATCAAAAAGTACACACAAAAGGGCATCTCTAGCTCTACAATCATTTTCAATGTCCTTATCCAAGCCCACTGGAGGATGATTTCTAGATGTCAGATTATGAGGTGTAATCCTTTCTGAATGATCTCCCAAATCTCCTTGCCAAGACATCTCATATGAGTCTCCATCTGAATATTCCATACTCTATAATTTGTTCCATCAAGCCTAGGAATTTCTCTATGGAAAATAGCTATAGATGAACTTGATGAACTTGAACTATTAGAAGCCATAGGATCTTCCTGAAGCAGTTAAGCTTCTCCAGAGAGGACCAAGCTCTGATACCAATTTTTAGACAACTCAGATAACTAGTGGACAACTGAGAGGGGGGGTGAATCATTTGTCAACAGATAATAGAACTTTAAGCGTTAAAACCTTATTACTAGAATACATAAACCAAATATCAGAATAGTAGATATGGGAATTAAGCACAAACCTAAGCCAAAAAACATTTACCAACCATCCACAAAAGATAACACCAATATTTCTACACAGAAAACCCGGTAAAGGGAAAAACCACGATGGGAATCCTACCCATAGTCAGATAATACTTTTACAATATGTGACTACAAAAATAGGGGCCTGCATATATAGGAAGGCCAATAGCCTAGAGCGTATTTCTCATCACAAAAGGAGCCTTACTGACTACAAAATAAATCCAGACTACAATCCGAAAAGAAGAGTGAACTGCAAGAATATCATCTTCTATGCTTGAATACAATTTCAGTTAAGCTCAATAACGGAGGTCTTAAACCTCTTTCACCAACCCAATTCAATCACCTATGATTGACCAAAATATCTGCATATTATTACAACCTTATTCACACATAGATAATTGCATAACCAATAACCCTTAACCCCTATCTACAAAGAGATCTTACATCATATTTATACTAACCTGGGACCTAAATAATTAGGTTGGCCACCTAAAAGATAATACAATAAGTTCATAATATAAACCCGCATCCAATGATCATCCAAGTCGGCCTAAGACCAAAAAAGCATAATCCAATCAATAAATCCAACCATCCGTAACGCATTGGCATCATCCACCAACACGTGACATAAACCAGTCCATAACCTAGCATAATAAGACCAAACCCAAAATAGGTCACCATTAACCAAATCCAACACCATCGATTAGTAGGAACACGAACAAGATAACCAACAACATCCCACGAGCCATCTGGAAGCCACACCAACACCACTTATCAAGTGCATCAAAAGATCTTCAACAAAGCTCTGTCGGTAAAATCCTTACCGGTGACCAAAAGGCTTTCTAGAACAAACGATAGCTCCCAAGCCATCAAATCCCAAACTAACTGATCGTGATACGCATCTAGATAGAATGAATGAGAGATCCAAACCAGTTCCACAAACCAAATCATACTGGAGCATATCAGATGAATATCATAATCCAACCGCTCTACCATGACCGGTACTACCAAAATAGCTAGTGTTGACATTAATGACAAACACCAATGCAACACATAATCTATTTCTCCAAGTTGCCAACATGCATATGGTCTAGAAGTGAGTGTCATGGTATTATTGTGTGGCTTGGTGAAGATGTTAAGGTCTTCTTCGAAGGCTAGTGTAGTAGGAGTTTCACTATGCAAGAAATAGTATTTGTGTAGGAAAAAGAGTTTATAATGTCCTAATGGAAGAATTATTTGCATTAATCTTGCACGTGAATATTATGGAGAGTAAGTTTGGATATAATATTTATGATATGTTTATATTTCATAATCAAGTGTATAGGTTCTCTATTTCTGAAGTGAGAGAGTTGGTTATTGTTGCTCTTGACAGTGAGGTTGTTTGTTAGAATTGGTCCAAAGAATATTTGGTGGCTTTTGGATATGTGGATTCAAGTGTTGTGGTTTGGAGGACATGTTCATTTGGTTTGTGTAGTGTTCCAATTCAGTTTTCTAGTGATCTATTTTGATTGGCATGTGAAGTTTTGGTGTTCCGATTTCAGTGTTGCTAGCTGGTATGGTATCCAGTTGATCATGGTGGTGTATCCTACTTGAATCATATTCTTTTGGTACCGGTTTTTATTAGAAAAATAGGTTTGGTTAGTGTTTTGATTCTCACCATGGCATGTGGAGATCTGTGTTGTGCAATTTTCATTGGAGGATGGTTTTGGCTTAGCTAGTTAACATGCTTTAATGTTTATCTACACTTTTCATTTGATGTCAAACTTGGAGGACATGTTAGCATGTGTGGTTGATTGGAATCATTTGGAAACGATGTGTTGTGATGTATTTGGATCCTCTCTATCTCCCAAAGTGGACCACAATAGATATTTTAGCTTTGGATTGTTGATTTTATATAACATTGTTTATTTTATCTATGGAAAACCTAGTCAAGGGTTTTAATGGATAATCTTGTATATAAAGGAGTGTGGATGTGTGTGAATTGACAAGCAGTGAATATGAATGATTTGCAAGAAGAAGATTTGATCTTTTAAATGTGCAAAACTCACTTGTGAAGAGTTTTGATGATTATATCTCTAGTGTGTCAGTATTCTAAGATAGTATTTGAATTCATATGTGTTTTCCATGATATTGGTCGCTTGATATAGTGGTTCAAGGACAGTTTCATAATCAAGCGATCTTGTTCATTTCAATTCATCTATTCCTTTGTATGTTGGAGGACAGGGAGTCTCTTTGTAGCTTTATGTATCTTGCCCTAAGATAGTGTGTTTCAGTTTTGCAAGTCTCTTGTATCTTGCCCTAATGTTTTGCACCTTAGTTTTGTAAGTCCTCTTAAGGGTAGTGTGATTTAGAGGCAACATTTTCATAAATTATATTCATATTATGTGTAATTCTCAATGTGGATTTTACCTACTTAGGGTTTTCCACATAAATCTGGTGTTCATGTATTTTGTTTTCTTTATGATTTCATGATTTATTACTACTGTGATTATATACTGTGACTAATACACCCCCCTATCAGTCCTATGGTGTGTTCAATAGTAAGATCTCTTTCACATCATCATTCTTGTTGTGGAGATGAAAATACCAACAAAGGTATTTACTTAGGAAATCCCTTATATAAATAATAATTTTCCCTCTTCTATGTGTCTAGGTATTAGATCTAACAATAGAGAGTTGTATATTTTCACAAAGTAGAGTGAAAAAAAAATCCTAGGCCTTGAACTACCAAAAACCCCTAGACTGTGTTAATTAGCTCACCTAGACTACATTGTGCAATTTGCATTGGAGATTTATTTTTTTAGTTGATGAGCTAACATGCTTTAATGCTTATCTACATGTACCATTTGATGTTGACTTTGGAAGATGAATTAGTGTGTATATTTCACTTGAACCATCTAAAAGGGATACGTTATAATATTTTTGAGTCCTCTTTATCTCCTAGAGTTGATTGCAATGGTTGTTATTGGTCTAGATGGCCAATCTAGAGCGGACCGAAATGGTTGTTATTGATCTCAATGGCCAACTTTATGTAATATTGTTTATTCTATCTATGGTTGACTTAGTTAAGGGTCTTGATGATTATCTTGTATATAAAGGAGTGCAGATGAATGAGTGAAGGTGTGGAGTTTGTGAATTAATGTGAAGTGTGTGTGGGTGATTTGCAAGCAAATTCAGTATTGGACATGTGAGAAAAATTCATGTGAAGAGCTTTAATGATCATATCTTCAATGTGACAGTGTTCAAAGATTGTGTTTGAAGTCAGATAAGTTAATTATGATATTGATTGCTTAACACATTGGTTCAAGGATGATTTCATGATCAGGAGATCATGTACATTTCAATTTAGTTATTCCTTTCTCTACCAAAAGATATTGAGTCTCTTAGAAGCATTCTGTATCTTGCCTTGAAATAGTGTGTTTTAGCTTTGCAAGTCATTTGTATCTTTCCCTAAGGTTGTGTTCCTTGGTTATGCAAGTCCTCTTAGGAGCAATGGGTTCCAATGGCATCATCAAGTAATAGATTATATTTATATTGTGACTCTGATTCTCACCATGATTTTGTCTTGCTTGGGTTATCCACATAAATTTAGTGCTCATATGTTTGTTGTGCTTTATGATTTCATGATTCATTTTTATTGTGATTATTTTCTTGTGGTTTAAAGTTTGAAAATAAAAACTTAAGTACCTTTGAAGTTCATACTGATTCACCCCCTCTCTAGGTTTCATGGTGTGTTTAACACAAGATACAATCTAGACGCACATTATTGGGATGCACATTCCAAGGGCAAGATACAAGGGACCTGCATTACTAGAAAGCTCAATGCTCCAGAGAAAGATATAAATCTACACAAGCTGCCAAAAGGACACATTGTCTTCCAAAAGAAACACGATCTCCTTATCATAAAATTTCACTTGAACCACTATGTCAAAAAAATAATATCTTGGCAAACACAACACACAAATTCACTATCTCGAAAACTTTGTCATATTAAAATATATGATCATCAAATCTCATCACAAACTAAAATTCACTATTATTCTTCTCCACATATGCTTGCACACCATTCACAAGTAGTCCAAATCAATCTATATATCAATATACACATTTTCACATCTATATATAGTAGTTTATTCATTAAAACCCTCAACTAGGTCGGCCATACATGGAATATATACATGAATTACACAAATCCGGGTACCATGATCAGCGACACTAAATGTGATCCAATCCAATAGTTAAAGGGGACCCAGATATATCACAACAATTCTTTCTTCCAAATTTGATTCCAATGAATTTCACACACTAACACATCCTCCAAAGTTGGCATCAAACATAATGTGTAGATAAATAATATTTAGCATTTTAAACAGTCGGACCAAAAACATCACTCAATGCAAATTACTCAATGCAAATCTTCACATGTCATGGTAACCTCACTACACCCTTTCAATGAAAATTATTATAGGACAAGCTGCAATAGCCATTTGCTTCAATCCTTTGAGTTCTTCAATAACATGTACATTTTGTAGCTGCAGACATCTAGCAGTGATAATCCTCTGTAGGAACAATAAAAATTTGATGTCATCTATTTTTGGTAGCCTCATACATAACACTATAAATATTCTCTTCAACTCCTTCAATTCATTAAAAAAAATTACCCCTCTAGTTGTCAGCATTGCTCAATCCAAATTCTCCTCAACCCCTTCAGTTGTTCAATAGCTTTTATACTCTTTAGTTGTGTCAATACACAATTTAGATGCTCCTCAATCTCTTCAATCTTTCAATAGCTGATATATCCTACAACTTATTCCAATGGCTAATAAAAATCCCCTTCAGACAACTAACCCACACAAAATTTGGCAACTCTATCATAGTTCGACATAATTTTATGTGGAACATTTCAAGTTTTGGCATTGGTTACTCGAAACTTTTGTCAACTCTCCATATTTGGATAGCACTAGAGACTCTAGTGTGGTTACCCATATTAAACCAAAATAACCTTGAAACCAAACAATGTGTAAAATATTAATGATAAAAAATTTCTCTGTCAAATTTAAATTGACATTGAGAAATGTTTCATAGCTTTTGTAAAGTCAGAAATGACCTTACCCACTTTGTAAGTTCCAAATCCCATCAATTTTGTTGTGTCAATAGACACAATCATAGAGCCTTTGTTGGACGCAATCAAAAAGTTGTTTTGTAGAACCTTCATAAGTATTTACAAATAACTTGGAAAGAGGAGTCACAACCTACAAAACCAAAAGCATTGCGAGAATAGTGAAGTTTCATAATATAATGAAATAATTAAATATATATGCCTTACTTGACTTTGTCATGTCTCCTTCCATGGTAGTAGATTTCATGTCTCTCCTACTAGGTTAGTGGCACCCTCTAAGCAACATCGTGGGAGGATAGAGTATGGACTAGTGGCAAAGTGTTAAAAGTATGATATAGACAAAGTAATAGTTGAATATCACTGTGTTAGGGATAGACAAAATAGGGTCAGGTTTAGAACTTTTTAGTCATATCTAATTTTAAATTGTCTAACAATACATATTACATATTATGTTTTAGAATATTTAGAAAATAGAAGAAATAAATGTTTAACCAATATATAAGTTATTAATGTTAAGTGTTCAAGTATTGGTGCTAGTGTAACCAAACACAAGGGTGGTAATTGACTATAATGGGTAGGGGGTAGAAAAGTGTCATTGACCATGCATAATAAAGATATCAAATATGATCATGGCAATTTGAAACCTTAAGTTTAAGTTGTCAACTAGAGAAAAAAGACTAAAACTTTTACAACCATCTGATATTCATATGTTCAATTTTGAGAAACGTGAAATTAAAATACATGATGATTAGAAGCTCTCCCTTATTAACAAAAACATCTCTTCAACCAACTAAAATACAAGCCGAGAAAAAAAGAAATCACTCTAATTTTATACTTAAATTCTCTCCCTATTTGTATTGTTTAAGTTAACTGGATAGCCCCGGACCTTTAACTATGTTTAAAGTAACTCCTTGTTCTTTAGGATGAGGTAATCGAGACCAATCTAAAACAAATTTCCACACCACTGAGACACGCGGACATCTCTCATTTCTCAGCCCAAACGCTCTTCCGTAATATAAACTAATCATTGCAGTCATTCAAGAGAACGAAAAGCCTTTTCTGTAATATGAACCGCTCATTGCAGTGCTTCAATCAGTTTCAACTTTAGTGAGAGAGACAGAAAGATTGAGTGAATAACACGACCTCTCTTCCACCGGGATTGAAACTCGTGTTCAATCACAGTGTAGATGTACCTAACGCAGACTTTGTTATGCAAGTGCCCACCGAAAGCAAAACACTCTTCACCATTCGACATGCCTGCACGGAGAGCCTGCGGACAACACACAGGCTTCGAAACCTTTATACTTCTTATACTTCTCCCATTTGTTTATTGACTTCAATACACGTGAAAATGAAGATGAAGATAACTATAACGGCTACTGGTATGCGTCCCATACCTTGTTACAACTACCAAGATTGAAAGTCGTGTGTAGTGAGAGAGACAGAAAGATTGAGTAAATAACACGACCTCTCTTCCACCAGGATTGAAACTCGTGTTCAATCACAGTGTAGATGTACCTAACACAGACTTTGTTATGCAAGTGCCCACCGAAAGCAAAACACTCTTCACCATTCGACATGCCTTCACGGAGAGCCTGCGGACAACACACAGGCTTCGAAACCTTTATACATCTCCCATTTGTTTATTGACTTCAATACACGTGAAAATGAAGATGAAGATGCTTTGGTTTGTTTCTTCTTTTTGCTTCACGATAACATTTTGGAAATGATCTGATTTGCTTTATTTTGTTTTACCTATAAACTAATCTTTTAACACAATCTAAAATATCGAACTTAATTAAAAGTGCAACAATTTCAATCAATTTTTTTCAATAGATGAAAATATTTCAATTTGCAATAAATCAATAGCAATAAATTAAATATTCTCTCCAATGCATTTGAGAAACATTTTTTTTTTCTTTTTCAATTTTTTAATTTGTAAAATACATCATACAGAATTAACATCCATTAAATCAAGCTTCAAATGTAATCAAAATGCAACTGGAAAAAATAAACTATTAGAATGCAATCACATAATTACAAGTTTTCCACAATACATAGACTTTGAAATTGCTATTAATTTGGATCGAAATTTATAGAGGGTATCAAAGGACACATCTTGTGCTCAATCTATTGGTATTTTATCTTCTACGATGAGTTCCTAAAAACAATACCTTTATCCTTGAGCCAATAATTAGTTGTTAATTTAGGTTAGTATATTTATACATATGCATTTTATTAGATTCGTGTAACTTAACCTTATATATTCCTTATATATTCTATACAATTTAAACTCTACAATATTGTTTTTTCTAATAAACGTATGTTAATAATTTGACTAATATATTCAAATTTGAAATCTTTCTAATTATATAAAACTTCTCTTCCCTTCACTTTGTAACATTATTTTTTATTATCTAAAAAAATTATTATTTATTATTTTATATTATTTATAAATTGTTAATCAAAATAAATA
Source organism: Cryptomeria japonica (assembly GCF_030272615.1). NCBI lineage: Eukaryota > Viridiplantae > Streptophyta > Pinopsida > Cupressales > Cupressaceae > Cryptomeria > Cryptomeria japonica. Next base: position 219,682,684 of record NC_081408.1, on the reverse strand, counting down.
ATTGTTTAAATTAAACAAAGCAATTAAAATGAATAAGGGTTCGACGAACTAAAAAATGAACAACTAATATTTTAATCTTTATCATTTCTTTTCTTTCCACTAAACCACCTAGTTTCTCCCATTTTTCCCACTACTAAACATTTTAATCTTTTATCATTTGTTTTCTTTGACACTCTCCTATTTATTTATTGCTATGCAAGTACAGGTTGAGTTGATCTAATGGTGGAGAATTTGTACTCTTGAAAGAGAGATCACAAGTTCAAATCTAATGGTGGAGAATTTGTACTCTTGAAAGAGAGGTCACAAGTTCAAATCTAACGGTAAAGAATTTGTACTCTTGAAAGAGAGGTCACAAGTTCAAATCTAACCGTAAAGAATTTGTACTCTCTCGCAAGGTCAAATCTAATGGTGAAGAATTTGTACTCTTGAAAATTATCTTTTCACCCTTGCACATGGCTTCACAGCTATTTAATTAGACTTCGAAGAGCCTGCAGAGAATAGAGAGGTTTGCAAAGCTTTGTATTTCTCACTTATCTATTTCTGAGCTCAATACAAAATGAAGATGACGATGGGTTTAAGTATAGTATGTCCCCTCCTACTCCTACTCTTCTTACTCTCTGCACTCCCTTGTTATATTTCTTTTCATTCTTCATCTTATTACTCTGATGAACAATCTCTTCTCTTTTTTAAGCATTCACTTTCTCTCGACCCTGACAATTCTTTGCTAGATTGGTCTCCTCATCATAACCTTTGCACCTGGACTGGTGTTGCCTACTCTTCTAGTCATCAACGTGTGGTTTCCTTGAATCTAATAGATATGTCTTTGCAAGGCCCCATCTCTCATTTCCTTGGAAATCTCTCTTTTCTTAGAGTACTTGCTCTTTGGAATAATAGCTTTCAGGGCCAGATTCCTTCTCAACTAGGGAATATTTTTCGCCATAGAGTACTTATATTGTCTGTGAATAAATTGGAAGGCTCCATCCCCTCCACTCTCGCTAACTGTCATTCTTTGGAACATCTCATACTATCCTTTAACCTTTTGAGTAGAAGTATACCTTCGCAGCTTGACCTCCTTTCACATTTAGAGATGCTTGGTCTAGGAGTAAACCAATTAACAGGCACAATTCCACCCTTTCTAGGAAATATGTCATCTTTAGTTGGCTTGGAGTTGGCGGAAAATAAAATCCATGGTGAAATACTTGTTGAAATTGCCATGCTTACTCAACTCAAAGTGCTTAATCTTCACACCAACAACTTGATAGGAGTAATTCCCATTGCTCTTTCCAACTACACTCTTCTCCAAAATCCGTCACTAGCTTCTAACCAATTAACTAGCCATATTCCTATTGAACTTGGCACCCTTACTCAATTTAGGTTGCTTTATCTTGATAGAAACTGTAACACATGCTAGAAATCATTCTTCAAATAAACAAATCTATCAATCAAAAGCACAAGAGAAATCATGAATCCCTATCTAATCAATAAATCTAACAAACTAGACAATGAAAAGATACAATCAAGCCAAAATAGGAATTATGATTTCAATCTATAAAAACTCCCTATTTCGTGACTGCGTATTGCTTCCATTGCTCTTCTCCTCTTTGTGGTATGATGGCTCTCAAATATTGTGCTGGTAACTTGCAAGTGACACAAAGATTCAAAGTTCGTGATTCAAAGTCAAGATTGAGGAGATTGGATGCTCAATTTATAGAAAATTGGATGAGATTGATTGAAAGGTGGAACATAATGATCAAGAGGTGTGAACTCAGGTGAGCTCAAATGAAAATTGATAGTTGAACTGCTGATTGTAGGAGTGAAACTCAATAGATTGAATAGATTAATTGAGTCAACTATTGATGAAAGAGTTAACTGAAGGAAGAAAAAAGATGATTGGAGGAAATAAAGAAGATGACACAGAGAGCTAAATTTAGAAAAAGCTAACTGAAAGATGGAAATAGAAGTTGAAGAGATAAATGATTTAATTAATTAATTTAGCATGTCTTGCATTTAGATTTAGATTATTAATTTAATCTTTGCATGAGATATTATTCAAATAATTGAATTTATTAATTCAATTTAGCATTTGAATAGAGGAAATAAAGAAGATGATAAAGAAAGATTAATTTAGAAAAAGCTAACTGAAAGAAGGAAATAGAAGTTGAAGAGATAAATGGTTTAATTAATTAATTGATTTAATTAATTAATTTAGCATGTTCTTGCATTTAGATTTATATTATTAATTTAATATTTCTTTGTGTCACTTGCAGGTTACCAACACAATATCTGAGAGCCATCATACCACGAAGAGGAGAAGAGCAATGGAAGCAATACGCAGTCACAGAATAGGGAGTTTTTATAGATTGAAATCATAATTCCTATTTTGGCTTGATTTAATTAATTAATTTAGCATGTGCTTGCATTTAGATTTAGATTATTAATTTAATCTTTTATCTCTTCAACTTCTATTTCCTTCTTTCAGTTAGCTTTTTCTAAATTAAGCTTTCTTTGTCATCTTCTTTATTTCCTCAATTCAAATGCTAAATTATTTGAATAATATCTCATGCAAAGATTAAATTAATAATCTAAATCTAAATGCAAGCACATGCTAAATTAATTAATTCAATCAATTAATTAATTAAATCATTTATCTCTTCAACTTCTATTTCCATCTTTCAGTTAGCTTTTTCTAAATTAAGCTCTCTGTGTCATCTTCGTTATTTCCACAAATCATTCTTTTTCTTCCTTCAGTCAGCTTTTTCTCAATCAGTTAACTTAATTAATCTATTCAATCTATTGAGTTTCACTCCTACAATCATCAGTTCAACTATCAACTTGCATTTGAGTTCACCTGAGTTCACACCTCTTGATCATTATGTTCCACCTTTCAATCAATCCTCTCCAATTTTCTATAAATTGAGCATCCAATCCTCACAATTCCTCTAAATCATGAACTTTGAATCTTTGTGTCACTTGCAGGTTACCAGCGCAATATCTGAGAGCCATCATACCATGAAAAGGAGAAGAGAAATGGAAGCAATACGCAGTCATGGAATAGGGAGTTTTTATAGATTGAAATCATAATTCCTATTTTGGCTTTATTGTATCTTTTCATTGTCTAGTTTGTTAGATTTATTGATTAGATAGGGATTCGTGATTGATAGCTTTGTTTATTTGAAGAATGATTTCTAGCATGCGTTACATTTTGGTGAACCTGACGTGAATCGAACACGCAACCTTCTGATATAATGTTCTGTAAGATGGCTCTCAATCAAAATAGGAATTATGATTTCAATCTATAAAAACTCCTTATTTTGTGACTACATATTGCTTCCATTGCTCTTCTCCTCTTTGTGGTATGATGGCTCTCAAATATTGCGCTGGTAATCTGCAAGTGAGACAAAGATTCAAAGTTCATGACTCAGAGTATGGATTGAGGAGATTGGATGCTCAATTTATAGAAAATTGGATGAGATTGATTGAAAGGTGGAATAGAATGATCAAGAGGTATGAACTCAGGTGAGCTCAAATGAAAATTGATAGTTGAACTGCTGATTGTAGGAGTGAAACTCAATAGATTGAATAGATTAATTGAGTCAACTAATTGATGAAAAAGTTAACTGAAGGAAGAAAAAGGATGATTGGAGGAAATAAAGAAGATGACATAGAGAGCTAAATTTAGAAAAAGCTAACTGAAATATGGAAATAGAAGTTGAAGAGATAAATGATTTAATTGATTAATTTAGCATGTGCTTGCATTTAGATTTAGATTATTAATTTAATCTTTGCATGAGATATTATTCAAATAACTGAATTTATTAATTCAATTTAGCATTTGAATAGAGGAAATAAAGAAGATGACAAAGAAAGCTTAATTTAGAAAAAGCTAACTGAAAGAAGGAAATAGAAGTTGAAGAGATAAATGATTTAATTAATTAATTTAGCACGTGCTTGCATTTAGATTTAGATTATTAATTTAATCTTTGCATGAGATATTATTCAAATAATTTAGCATTTGAATGGAGGAAATAAAGAAGATGACAAAGAAAGCTTAATTTAGAAAAAGCTAACTGAAAGAAGGAAATAGAAGTTGAAGAGATAAATGATTTAATTAATTAATTGATTTAATTAATTAATTTGGCATGTGCTTGCATTTAGATTTAGATTATTAATTTAATCTTTGCATGGGATATTATTCAAATAATTGAATTTATTAATTCAATTTAGCATTTGAATATATTTAGAACTTGACTTTGATTTTCAATTTGGTTTTTGAAATGATGCACATGTATTGAATTTGGAAGAAATTAGAAGAATATGAAATTAGAATTTGGGGATTTGGAAATGGAAGAATTAATTAGTTAATTAAATAATTTAAAGAAACCATTTAATTATGTAGAAAAGGAATTTAATTAAATAATAAAGATGATTTAAATTAAAGGATTAAATCACAATTAATTAAATAATAAATATTTAATTAATATTTAGAAGAGGGTTGAACGATTAGATGATTAGAGATAGAAATTGAATAATTAATTAGTAATTTATTTAAATAATGAAGATTATTTAAATAGGGGAATTAATCATAATTAATTAAATAATAAATATTTAATTAATAATTAGAAAATGGTTAAATGATGAAAGAATACGAAATGGAATAATTAGTAAGATTATGAAGTAATATAAAATTAGAAGAAATTAGAAGAATAAGATTAATTGACTTAATTAAATAATAAAGATTATTTAATCAATTTAGAGGAATAATTAGTACATGATCAATGAGAGATTTTTAGGTGTCTACGTTTGCCCCTATTTGAGACAATGTCAAAATGACATTGTTTCAAAGAAAATGAAAAATTTCTGCCCCAGTATGTCCTGGTGATACACTTAGGGTGTAATCCCCCCTTGAGAGATTCTTTGTGCATTAAAGACATGATTGATCTCTCGAAAAAAAAAAGAATGTGAGATGAAAGATAGAAGAATGGTTAGTTGATTAGAGATAGAGATAGGTGATGTGAAGATGATATTGAGATAGAATATGAGAGAATGAACCTTAGAATGAAATAGAATAATGTTAGATGATAGAAAATGATTGATATGCGATGATAGATTGAAAATGATTTAGAAAGAGATGATGAGAGAAGAATGTTTAGAAAGAATATACGATTTAGAGAGAAGATGGGAAATCAACAGACTATCAAGAAACAGATGAGATGAGAATGAAATTGAATGAATCACGAACCTGTGTCACATATTTTATTGCGTCAATATATATTCATCACTAAGCCTTATTATTGAACAATGAAGCTTAGCACATCAGGGTATAAGGAACCAAGACGTAAAGATATCTCATTGAAGAAACAAACATGTAGCAGACAAGTAGCAAACAAAGAAAAAGATAATGCTCATCATAGCTCCTCTAGTCACTTATGGACATCCTTGAGTAGCATAGAAACAATATCTGTTGCCAAATGATAAAAGGATAAAGACTGACTCAGACAAAATTCAGCAGCTATACTGACCTTGTGCCTTCCTTCTCAGTTGTTTGATGTGATGGTTGATAATGTCTGATCTCAGAAAGTTGCGGACCCCGTTTAAGACTGACCTGTCTGATTTCGAGTGTATCCTCTTTTGTTTAAGACAAGATAATGATCACGTTGATATGGATATGATATGATTGATAAGATAGTTTGTTCAGTTGATTGCAGATGTTTGACTGGATAGTCATATCCTTTGTTAACTTCATGCGAAGTGTTTGCTGGATATCTGCTAGGGTATTTGTTTCTTACAAGACATGTTATTGCAAGTTTTTTGATCGATTGATTTTCGATTTTTAGTTCTTTTCCAAGATATTTTTTTGATGTTTTTGGATTATGATATTTGAATGTTTTTGGTTGATTTTTTCAGGATCATATTTGAATATCTTTGGTATTTATTCAAGACATTATATGGATGTTTTTAGGTATTTTTAGTTTTCCAATGTTTTTGGATTTTGAGTTTTTCAATTGTTTTTGAATTTTGAGTTTTTCATTTGTTTTTGAATTTTTTCAGGACTTTATACGATTTTTTGGATTTTTTCAAGACTTTAACTGATTTTTAGGATTTTTTCAGGACTTTATCTGATTTTTTGGATTTTTTCAGTTATGCCCCCAGTGTGCAGACCTGTATGACATGATGATCTGTAGAATGCATATGGAGACAAATGAAATTTTGACATGACCTATGTGAATGCAACGTGCAGGATGAAGATGCATTTCCTATTCGAACAAGGTTGACTATGTTTGTTTTTGCATTTGAATACACCAATTGAAATGGAGGTGCGAAACATTTCATAGATAAGCGGTCAATTGATCTCTAAGGCCCTTTGAAACATTCATCTCAACACACTTAGTGACTAGGTTTTACAAATGGAGACGCGGAAAACTTCCCCATTGGTTCTTGAAACTTTGATCTTCTTTTGCCCATGTGTGTGCAAATGAGTTAATTCCCACTCTTGTGCTCACTAAAGATCCTTAGCATCCTATACAACTAGCTACATGGATTATTCTAACTTCAAAAGCATCCCGAATAGAGCCTCGCTGCCAGCAAGCCTTGAGAGCTTCGACGAGGTTATAGACTATAATTTCTCAAATATTGCTCCATTGTCAGTAGGCATTCATAGCCCTGATGGAGTTACTTACATGTTCCCATAGTCAAGTTTTTTATTGCATTTGTATACATGATATTTCATTTATATATCATTGCTCTTTTTGCCTTTAGATGGATATTTTGGCATAGCTCTTTTTTCTCTTTTTTATTTTCTTGCCTTGACTTGTAAGTAATGAAACCTACTTGGCTGTGACAATTACAGCGGTGCTGAAGTAGAATTTTAGATTTTTCACTAGTCATATGATCAACTAGGTGTCTCGAGTAAATTAGAGATTTATTATGTTTGAGGTATATCAATTGATATATTTTGGGTTAACAAGTCTCAAATAGTGAAATCACTACGCAACCATAAGTAAAGCATCGTCACAGGGTAATGTTGAAAATGAATGACCTTAGGACCTCAAAGACTTCATGTCCAAATATCTAAGAAAGGCGATGACCCTTGTTTTCTTTAGATGCCAATGAATGATAAACTCGAACAGTTGCCTTGTTTTATTTGATGCTTCTATATAAGAATGCATAACTTTTTTTTTTTAAAATGCAATGCGTCTAAAATGGAAACTACATGTTATGCAGTGTTTTAAATGATATGATATGCAATGCAGAAAGCAAAACCTAAACTAACCCAACCCTTAGGTATAATATTTGTGTAGGTAGTTCATTGGCCTTTGTTTGAAAAGTCAGATAAAGATGTCTTTTCTAATAAGATATAAGGACTCAGATGGGTGTATGTGTTCAACATCTCCAATGTTTATTTTCTTATTTTTTGGATTTTGTGGATCATCTGAGGGAAATCCATCTTTGGAACCCATGAATTCAGCTATAGCATTATCATTTTCAAAGAAATCCAACTGTGGTAGATTCTCTTGCCCCCAATCTATCAAGTGTGGGTGTATGAGGTAAATTGTTTTTGGTTTCAAAGTTGTGACATGAGCAAGTGTTATGTCTATTTTTATTGATGCACTTGAAGAGGATGATGAAACAATTATTGGCAAGTTATTTTGTGTAGTATGATCTAGATTGGTGATTTGATTTATAAGGGGTTCATGAACAACTTGTGTATATGGATTGGAATCATGAGGAGAAATGACAAGTTTATTTGAGAGGAAATCTTTTGAAGAACATGGAGGATTATGACATGGAGATGAAGGGATGGAGGGATCTTGATCAGGTTTTGGAGAAATAATGGGATCTTGTTTAGGACATGAAGGTAAAGGTATGATTTGATCTTGTCTTGGAAAAGGATTATTATGAAGGATGGAAGAGATGTCTTGATCTTGTTTAGGAGGTGGATGTTGGATGGGACTTGAAATGACACTTTGTTCTTGAGATGGAAGGGTTTGATTATGAATGGAATAGAAGAGAGCGAGGGGGTCATCATAAGATTCTTGGTCGGTGGGATCTTGATCAAAAATTGGGTAGGATGGAAGTGGTTGTTCTTGATCTTTATTTGTTTCAAGACTCATTTCTTCTGATTTTGAATAATCCTCTTGACACGGGGAAGGAGTTTGGATATTCATGGGAGATTCTTGGAATTTTTCAACCTTTTGACTTGATGAAGAAGGGTTTTGAATGAGACTCTTTAAATCATGACTTGGATTGGATTGGTTTTGTGTTATGGATACCCTTTGGGAGGCTGTGTTATTAGATAAACATGGTGTGGATTGGTCTTGCGTGACTTCAGGGGATGATGAAATGGTGGATAGATATGGTTGATTTAGGCTTTGGTTGAAAGGGATTTGATTTTGGGTGAAAGATGTTTGATTTTGGGTGAAAGTTGTTTGATTTTGGTTAAATGAATTTTGATTTGGACTTTGGTTGAAAGGGGTTTGATTTTGGTTAAACGAGGTTTGAATGTTGGGTTGATATGAATTTTGATTTGGAATTTGGTTGAATGGGGTTTGATTTTGGTTAAACGAGGTTTGAATGTTGGGTTGACATGAATTTTGATTTGGAATTTGGTTGAATGGGGTTTGATTTTGGTTGAAAAGGGTTTGATTGTTTGGTTGATATGATTGGTATGATTGATATAGTGGGTTTAAAGAAAAAGAAGGTTTACATGGCTCTAATGTTGGTTGGGCTGGGGTAGGAACAATTTTGTTGAAGAATGAAGGTTGGCATGTTTGAATGGTCTCACAAGAAGAAGAAGGTTGGTCTGATACTGATCCCCTCATGGTCATCACTTCTCTCATCATGTTTTCTAACCAACCCCTATGGTTGTCGGGACTAGCCATGTCTGTCACTTGTTGTTGCAAAGTTTTGATTTGTTGAGCTAATATTTCTATTGATGGCGATGGAATAGGAATGGAAGGGATAAATCCTCCACCTTCCCTATGAAATGTATAATTCCAATCCATGATGTTTTCTTGTTTGGTTTGGACCTAGGATCACAAAATGTAAGATATTTTCTCCATTTCTCTGAATGTGACAATGTTTGATTAAACTTGACCAACTTGTTTGAGTTGAGGTTGAGTTTGATTGATCCTCTGATTGTGTTTTGGATGTTTGGGGTATGACTTGCTAGGATGATTATGAAAATGATGATGAACTAAGACAAATGTATATGAGGTCTAGACAAGGATGTATATGATAAACGGTGGACTATGCAACTAATATGGATGATAATGAGGACATAAGTGGGACTATGCAAAAGACTATGGACGATAATGAGGACGTAAATGGGACTATGCAAAAGACTATGGACAATAATGAGGAGCTAAATGGGACTATGCAAAAGACTATGGACGATAATGACAATGTAAATGGGACTATGCAAAAGACTATGGATGATAATGAGGACGTAAATGGGGACTATGCAATGACTTAGGATGATAATGATGACGTAAATGGGACTATGCAAAAGACTATGGATGATAATGAGGACTTAAATGGGACTATGCAAAAGACTATGGATGATAATGAGGACGTAAATGGGACTACCTATGGTCACAAGTATGTAAGGACATTTTGAGAATCAGTTTCAAAATGGACTTTATTTTTGGTAACTTCATGTGTAGGACAATGTTTTGCAGTTTTCCAAGTCTGAGAACAATGGTTGGTAGGTATGTATAGCTGACTGGCTCAATTTTTATACAATCTCAAAAAATTCGAAGATACATGGGATAGGGCCTGAAATAGCCCAAGGGACTGACTCAATACTGGTCTATCACAACGATACATAAAAAAGCATGAAATACAATCTTAGGCTAGATATTGGACACCATTCAGTGAGGCCCCCACAACAAAATACCGAAACAAGATGGACAGATAGAGAGTCTAGTAGCATTGGATCCACTCCACAACACACACTTCTCGGGCATGCTAGTCTCTCTTACCCTGAAGATCCGAAGATCTTATCACCGAGGGATTTCTATCTCATAATGTAAGGTACATGAGGGGTATCTATGGGGTAGAATCCGCACTCCCAGAACCATTGAATGTAGGATTTTTGGCAACTAATTTGGTTCTTAGTATTAGGTTTCAAGGGATCCTGATCCAATGGTGAATTCTCAAAGCAAGCCACTTAAGGCTTTAGTTGAGCTTATTGGTGCAAGGAAGGCCCCCACATACGTTGAATTCACTCAACACTCTAGCTGCCTGACCAGTATATTTATATAGTGGCTCAAAAAACCTGCTCGAGAGTATGCTGGGAGAGATGATATCCCCAACGCATCCCAATTCGAAGTACCTCTATGGGGTGATGAAATCCCTAGTCAAAGATACCCCTCACTACGTAGAATAAAAGAAAATTTGGATGTCGTTGACACCTCCCTTCTTTCTCCCTTAGGCCTGATGGCAGGTAGAAAGTCAATTAGTGCAATAGTAGGTCCACCCCAGACACAATGAAAAGTTCTTTTCCCTTAAGAAAATGAAAAATGATTTAATCTAATGCAGCCTGATTCACGTTCTTTTTATAGCCCAAATTTAGGTGTTAGATCCACATGTGCATATCAATTTTAAACACCAAATCCAAGAATGAAGGCATACATGTCAATTTTAACCATTTTCTTGATTTTTAAGCACCAAAAACCAAGTGTGAGATACATGCATGCCAATTTTAGCCCATGTTCATTTTAAGCACCAACAATGAAGTGTGAGATTATCCATGCATGTCAATTTTAACTATTGTTGATTTTAAGCACTAAAAATTGAAGTGTGAGATTATCCATGCATGTCAATTTTAACTGTTGTGAGATGTGCATGCAAAATTACTAATCTAATCCTCTGTGAATCCGCCATAGGCTGTAAATAGAAGATTAGTAGCCAAAATAAACCAACAGAAAATAGAAACTAAGAACTTGACAGAGGCAATTGCGTAATACTACCTAAGCGATTGCATGATAATTACTGAGCGAATGCGTGAATCTGATAGAGAAAATGCGTAAATCTGATAGAGTGAATGTGTGACTGTAATTGCTCGATTGCATAGCATGTATAAGAAAGAACTAGGCTATTATATCTGTCTAAGGCCAGTTGTTCTTCTGAATCCTGTATCAATTTTTCTCCTTGGAGAAATTTTTGATATCGTTTAGCTTCCCTCCTTTGTTGTTTCCTCCTTCTTGCACCTGAAATTTTGAACTAAACTTTTCTTGCCATAAACTTTGTTAATCAAATCCTGAAGTAAAAAGAAATTTTGATCTCGGATTAACCAAATTTAGGATAGAATTATATAGAATTAATAATAGACAGAAGAAAAATAAAACAGCGAATGTGTGAACCAGAAAGGGCGATTGCGTGATCCGGACAGGGTAATTGCATGATTCTGTCTAGATGAATGCGTGACCCTGAAGGGTCGAATGCATGATTCTGTATATGCAATTTACGTGATGATGTAAGATCGATTGTGTGATGGAAAATCTTTTCTCAAAATTCATGCAACCTGCAAAAAAATAAAAAATCCGCACAATCTGCAAAAATCACACAAAACACAGAAAAAGGTTAAATTGTTGTTAGTTCACGTGGGGTTCACCAAAATGTAATGCATGCTAGAAATCATTCTTCAAATAAACAAATCTATCAATCAGAAGCACAAGGGAAATCACGAATTCCTATCTAATCAATAAATCTAACAAACTAGACAATGAAAAGATACAATCAAGCCAAAACAGGAATTATGATTTCAATCTATAAAAACTCCCTATTCCGTGACTGTGTATTGCTTCCATTGTTCTTCTCCTCTTCGTGGTATGATGGGTCCTAGATATTGCACTAGTAACCTGCAAGTGACACAAAGATTCAAAGTTCATGATTCAGAGTCAAGATTGAGGAGATTGGATGCTCAATTTATAGAAAATTGGATGAGATTGATTGAAAGGTGGAACAAAATGATCAAGAGGTGTGAACTTAGGAGAGCTCAAATAAAAATTGATAGTTGAACTGGTGATTGTACGAGTGAAACTCAATAGATTGAATAGATTAATTGAGTCAACTGATTGATGAAAGAGTTAACTGAAGGAAGAAAAAGGATGATTGGAGGAAATAAAGAAGATGACACAGATAGCTAAATTTAGAAAAAGCTAATTGAAAGATGGAAATAGAAGTTGAAGAGATAAATGATTTAATTAATTAATTGACTTAATTAATTAATTTAGCATGTGCTTGCATTTAGATTTAGATTATTAATTTAACCTTTGCATGAGATATTATTCAAATAATTGAATTTATTAATTCAATTTAGCATTTGAATAGAGGAAATACAGAAGATGACAAAGAAAGTTTAATTTAGAAAAAGCTAACTGAAAGAAGGAAATAGAAGTTGAAGAGATAAATGATTTAATTAATTAATTTAGCATGTGCTTGCATTTAGATTTAGATTATTAATTTAATCTTTGCATGAGATATTATTCAAATAATTTAGCATTTGAATGGAGGAAATAAAGAAGATGACAAAGAAAGCTTAATTTAGAGAAAGCTCACTGAAAGAAGGAAATAGAAGTTGAAGAGATAAATGATTTAATTAATTAATTTAGCATGTGCTTGCATTTAGATTTAGATTATTAATTTAATTTTTGCATGAGATATTATTCAAATAATTGAATTTATTAATTCAATTTAGCATTTGAATATATTTAGAACTTGACTTTGATTTTCAATTTGGGTTTTCAAATCATGCACATGTATTGAATTTGGAAGAAATTAGAAGAGTATGAAATTAGAATTTGGGGATTTGGAAATGGAAGAATTAATTAGTTAATTAAATAATTTAAAGAAACTATTTAATTATGTAGAAATGGAATTCAAATAAATAATAAAGATTATTTAAATTAAAGGATTAAATCACAAATAATTAAATAATAAATATTTAATGAATATTTAGAAAATGGTTAAATGATGAAAGAATAGGAAATAGAATAATTAGTAAGATTATGAAGAAATATGAAATTAGAAGAAATTAGAAGAATAAGATTAATTGACTTAATTAAATAATAAAGATTATTTAATCAATTTAGAGGAATAATTAGTACATGATCAATGAGACATTTTTAGGTGTCTATAGAAACCACTTGACAGGACTGATTCCCATTGCTCTTTCCAACTGCACTCTTCTCCAACATCTATTATTAGCTTCTAACCAATTAACTAGGCATATTCCTAATGAACTGGGTATTCTTAATCAACTTAGAGTGCTTCTACTTGACAACAACTAATTGACAGGAGTGATCCATGATTCCATTTCCAATTGCAGTCTTATCCAAAAGGTGCAGTTATCTGACAACCAATTAGCTGGTCACATTTCCTCAGAGTTTGGCCAATTGTTCCAACTTGAAGATCTTATTTTATCGGATAATCATCTTGTGAGTCAAAGCAGTGGCTTGTCTTTTCTAAAAGCCTTATCTAATTATTCCTATATAAAATAGTTAGACTTGAGTACAAACTATCTTACTGGAAATCTGCCCTCTTCTATTAGGTATCTATCAAGTCAACTCTTTTTTGGTCATTGACCTCTAATAAAATTGAGGGAAATATACCAAGTGACATTGGAAACCTCACAAACTTGGTAATATTAGCTTTCGATGGTAATGATTTTAATGGTTTCATTCCACCAGCACTCAGTCTCCTTCCAAATCTTCAAATGTTGTTTTTGGATAAATAAAATTTAGATGGATGAATTCCAGAAAGTTTTGGTCATGCAAAACATCTTGGACTATTGTCATTGAGTAAGGATATGATTTTAGGCCAGATTCTAGATAGTCTTGGTGATCTTCCACAACTAAGAGCTCTTGTTCTTCATCACAATCAATTGTCAAGGAAACTATCTGCTAGTTTAGAGAGATGCATCACTTTGGAAACAGTGGACTTGGCTCACAACAAACTAGAGGGAAATACACCTCCTAAATGGGCAGGTCTTGAAATCTCCAATTATATTTTAATATTTTCAGTAATTTGTTACAAGGTTCTATTTTAGTAATGAGTAAAATGTTAATGGTCCAAGCTATAGATGTGTCTTGCAACAACTTCTATGGGAAAATTATAGATGTGCTATGAAGTTGCACAAACTTGTAGTATTAAAATCTTTCATGGAATTCATTTGTTGGCCTAATACCAACATCACTCACAAGTCTAAAAAATATCCAGGTGATTGATCTCTCAAGCAACAATTTGTCAGGTGAAATCCCAGTGGCTTTCCAAGAAATGAAAATGCTTCAATATATCAATCTCTCTTCAAATAAATTAACATGGAAGTTCCAAAGGTAGGAATTTTTGCAAGAATTGATGAGTCAAAATTTTTTGGAAATGATGGCCTTTGTGGTGATTGGGTTAAATTACAACCATGCTCTAATTCCAAACACACACATATATTGGCCTTCAAAAAGGTTATACTACCAACTGTGGTTGGCATTATGATCTTCCTCATGTCTTTTGTAGTATTTCTAGTTTTCTGTAGAAGACATAGAAATCAAAATACCCCCAACCTCCACATTGGGCCCCAAAGGATTTAATATGAAGAACTTGTGGATGCAACTAGTGGGTTTAATGAAGCCAATTTGTTAGGGGTTGGTAGTTTTGAGTCTATTTATAGAGGAACTCTCAAGAATGGTAGAAATATTGATGTTAAAGTATTCAATTTGCTGGATGCAAATGCTCTCCAAATTTTTGAAAGAGAATGTAATGTGGTAAAAAGAGTTAGGCACCACAATGTGATCAAAATTATTTCAGCATGTTTTAACCTTGATTTTAGAGCATTGGTTCTTCCATTCATGGCAAATGGAAGTTTAGAGAGGTGGCTATATCCTGAGGGAGGAAATGAATGTAGGTTATATCTAAGTGATCGATTAAGAATAGCACAAGGAATGGAATATTTGCATCATCATTACTTTGTGCAAGTCATTCATTGTGATCTAAAACCCAACAATGTGCTATTAGGGAATGATCTGACTCCACATATAGAAGACTTTGGCATTAAAAAACTCTTATTTGAGAATTCAATGAATCCATTGACTTCTACAAGTGCACTTAAGGGATCTATTGGCTACTTTGCACCAGGTATAAAATTTTGCATTACTGCAATAAAATTATCATTGATTTTTTTAATTTATTAGATTATTTCGTATGGATTGAGAATCACTAATTATTATATTGTTTTTTAGAGTATGGAGTGGGTGGAAATATTTCAACAAAAGCGGATGTATATAGCTATGGAATTCTACTTCTGGAATTATTGACAAGGAGGAAACCAACAGATACCATGTTTGTAGAAGACATTAATCTACCAAAATGGGCAAGCATGAATTTCCCAAACAAAATTGAAGAAGTGGTGGACAAGAAACTACTTATAGATGTTAATGACTCAGATAAAGAAATGGTATTAGCAGGCCTTACTCAGTTTATGCAAGTAGGGTTGGTTTGCACAAGGGAACTACCACAATAACTCCCAAATATGATGGAGATAGTTGAGAGATTAGAAAAAATAACATGTGCATTTCTCAGCACTCTAAGAGATTTTAATTTGCCCATAAATATTTTAGCTCTACTTGAGACTACAAGTGGTCCAAGAAATACTAGTTCAAGGAGAACTGAAAATTGGTCTACATCTACATCTTAGCTTTTCACTCAATCTAAAAGCAAGTGTTAAATATAGTTTCCTTATTTTAAACATATTGTTACATATAGAAAATATTGTTTTTATAAATATACTATATCAGTTTAGTCTATCATGCACTATGTATGTACAACATGTTTAATGTTGCGACAAATTAGAGAGTTTTAAAAGTGGTGTAAAGATTTTACTAAGTTATCACATAGACTTGTTTATTGATTGGATACATGTAGAAAAATTGAGAATCTTTAGAAAAAAATTATCTCTTTTATTATTTACATGGGTAGTCATTCCTCTTGACAAAGATCATAAATTTTTCATGTAAATTTTATTATTAGTAAACACTTCTTAGGAATTATTTTAAAAGAGGACAACAATTTAAAAGTTAGTTTAGATTGAGTAAACAATATAAAATATTAAAAATAATTTATTTCTGTATAAAAATGTATTTGAAAAATATTTTGTTTGATCTCAAGAGAAATGAATATCGTTAATATTTTACTATCATTAATTTACTAACAATTGTTTACCTAAACATTTTTTAAGAAAGTGATTGCAAATGAATCTCTCTATGTAAAATGATGGAACTAATATGAGTCACTCAAAAAATTTCTTGTGAAGCAACCACCAAACACTCAAAGATTTTTGAGGAAGTGTTAGAAGTTCAGACAAAGTTGTTGTTGACATTATTGTCATTGATGTCAAGAGGTTGTAGAGAAGCAGGTAGCAGTCGTGTATAACATGTATGTTGGCATTGATGTCTAGGTAGTAGTCATGCATAACATGCAGGTTATTTTGTGCAATTGCACATAGCACAACGTGTTATGCTATAGAGGTCTTCACCTGATTCATCATTGTGCAGGGGTAAAACTAAATGTTTTTGACCCTATATGATTGTGGATTTGATTTTTGGGGATGTGTAGAGACCTATTCCAAACATTGGTGTCTTTGGATCAGAGCTTTGGAGTATGGTTGCATTATAAAAGTGGCCTAAATGTTGTTTTAACCCTCCTATAACAACAATGTTTGACCTAGTAAATGCAAGAGTTGGGTTCTGAGTTTTGGAAGTATTTTTGTGTCACAAAAAGGGTGTTTGAAAGTGTCAAGAATCTATGGTATCATTAGAAGGATTTCAAAATTCTAACTTAAGAGTTAAAAATAGGGCTACTAGGAGTAGGCATCTTGTTGAGGACAGTCACCTTGATTGCATCCATACAAAAAAAGGGTTGTTGTTTTGGTTGTAATCAATGTTCCTATATCTAGAAAAAAGATTATATAGGGTTGATGACCGTTCTGCAAAGGTGGATGTGTTATAAACCAAGTTAGCCATTGGTGGTGACATGAGAGTTGGTGTCAAGAATAGTCTTGATGTGAGAAGTTGTATCTCCATGAGTTGTACATAGATATAGTGGGTTCCCATTGAGAAAATGGGAGTGTTGAGGAATTATTTCATGTTGCTATCAGGATTGTCCAAGAATCCATGTAAATTGTGAGACCTTAGTTGAGGGTCTAGTGAATTGAGTTTTTGTGAGAAGTCTTTGTTCCTTTGGCCTGTACATCATATTGGTATCAGAGCAATTCTGATCATTGGGAGGACATATCTTGGTGGATGTCACTAGAAGAGAGCCAAGTAGAGGCTAGAATAATGCCTCTAAAGGGATTGTCCACAGAGGTGGCTGAGAAATTCCAAGAGATGGAAGTGATGATCAAGTCTGGGGTCAAAGACGCACTCAAGGATGAACCAAAGGCAATGAAGGAAGGAAAATGGCCAAGTGAGGAGATTGATGAAGAAAGAGAACAATAGGATGAAGAAGAAGAACCCCAAAGGCAAGAGCCAAAGATACCGGCTGATTAGAGATTGTTACTTGAAGCCCTCAAAACAATAGGCAAAGACTCTTCTGAGGCCAAGATGGAGATTCCTACCTTTAGTGAGAAGATGAATGCTGAAGAACTTGTAGATTGGATAGATGCCCTGAATAATTATTTTGAGTACAAGGAAGTGGTTGAGGAGAAGAAAGTAAAGTTTGAAAAGACCAAAATAAAGGGTGATGCCTTAACCTAGTGGAGCTACACTCAAGGTGAAAGGGAAAAGATGGACAAGAGTATGATTCATTCTTGGGAGAAGATGGTGTCCAAACTCAAGGCCCAAATAAGGCCTACTAATTATGAAGTGCATCTATATAGGAGAATGCAAAACTTGAAGGAGAAGGACTTGGATGTGCTTCCTACACAGAGGAATTCCACAAATTGAGTTTGAGATCAGGGCATCATAAAGATAAAAAGGAGAAGGTTTCTAGGTACTTGAATGGGCTCAAGTTCAACATTCAAGATGAGATGAGTCTGATGCCTCCAAAAATAGTAGATGAATGCTTTCAAATGGCATTGAGGGCAGAAGATAAGCTATGAAGAAAAAGTGAACAACATGGTAGGGGAAGAGGAGGCAAGAATTATAGAGGAAAAGGAAATTTTGGGGGAAGAGTACAATCTCAAAAACCCCAAGGTCAGTCTAGCTAACAAGAACAAAGTGGAGACTTAGGTTCAAGAGGAGGCTTTAGAGGAAGAAGACCCAATGGAAGCGGTAGATTTGGTGGACTAGGGAGAGGTCCTAGTGTCTTCATTGGGAGATGATTCAATAAGTAGCGAACACTGCAAGCAAGTGTCTAGAGAAAGCCTCAAACTCTCATGGAGGAGAGAGAAGAAACCACTTGATTCAAGAAGAAGATTGTCAAAGTGTCAATTCCCCAATTGAAAGTGCAGCCCCAGCCCATGATGGAGAAATCTTGATGATGAGGAGAACCGTGTTGAAGTTACATCAAGTGAAAGAACCCCCTCAAAGGAAGACATTATTTAGAACCATGTGCATGGCCTATGGTAAGCTATGTAAGTTAATTGTTGATTTAGGTTCTATAGAAAAATTAGTTTCCACAAAGATGGTAGACAAATTGAACTTGAAAAGATTACCTCATGCTAACCCTTGTAAGGTGTCATGGCCGGATAAAGGGCAACAGGTCTTACTAGATGAACAATCTTGGGTAAAATTTGAAATAAGAGAGTATAAGGATAGAATATTATGTGATCTGATCCCCATGGAAGATTATCATATGTTGTTAGGATGCCCATGGTAGTATGATGTACAATCTCAACATGATGGGAAAATAAACTCCTTTCTCATAACCAAAAATGGGAGAAAATTCAAGATGGATCCTTTATCGGATGAGGGTGTAGATAAGAACATTGGGTCAAATGTCATGTTAGTGAGTGTAAAAGAGTTTCTAGACATCCTAAAGGAAGAAGGAACCCTTGGGTATGCTTTTATTTCGAAACCCAAAAATAGTCCTAATATGCCTAGTCATGGTAAGGAAGAAGTTCCCAATGAGATGCAGCAATTGTTGGACATGTATAAGATCATAATGGTGGAGGAAATGCATAACACTTTATTATCCATTAGGTACATAAGCCATCAGATTGACTTCATACTAGGTTCTACTTTGCTAAACAAACAAGCTATAAGATGACTCCATCTCAGAATGAGGAGATTGCCAAGCAAGTGCAAAAATTGTTGGATAAGGGGTTGGTGAGAAAGAGTCTCAGTCCATGTGATGTCCCAACAGTTCTAGAACCTAAAAATAATGATAAATGTAGACTTTTTACTAATTCTAGGGCCATCAATAGGATAACCATAAGATATAGGTTTCCTATACCTAGAATTGAAGACTTAATGGACTATTTAGGAGGGGCTTGCTACTACTGCAAATTGATCTCAAGAATGGGTATGATAAAATCAGAATAAGGCAAGGGGGTGAATGGAAGACATCCTTCAAGGCAAATGAATTTCTCTATGTGCAGATGGTGATGCCTTTTGGGCTATCCAATGCCCCAAACACCTTTATGTGCCTCATGAATGAGGTATGGAAGGAATTAATTGGTAAATTTGTTGTTGTTTATCTTGATGATATTCTTGTGTTTAGTAGGACAAAAGAGGAACATTTGGAGAACTTCAACTTGGTATTGAATAAGTTGCATGATGAAAAGTTGATGATCAACATGGAGAAGAGTGTCTTCATTATAGAGGAGCTTGTCAACCTTGGTTTTGTAATTTCTAAGGGGGATTTGAAGATGGATCTAGAAAAGGTGGAGGCTATCTTGTCATGGCCAACACCTAAGATAGTAGGCGATGTGAGGAGTTTCCATGGATTGGCATTTTTTTTACAGAAAGTTCATCAAAAATTTCAGTCATATATGTGCACCTGTCCTAGACACAATGAAGGGAGGTAAAAGATGTAAGTTCTCTTGGATAGATGAAGCAAATGAATCTTTTGAGTATTTGAAAAAGAGAGTAGCACATCAAACCATTCTTGTTTTTCTTGATTTTAACAAGTTGTTCACAATAGAGTGTAATACTAGTAACGTTGCCATAGGGGTTGTCTTGAATCAAGAGGGTAGTCTGGTGGCTTTCTTCAGTGAGAAACTCAATGATGCTAAAAGGAAGTACCCTACCTATGATTTGGAATTGTATGCAATGGTACAAACCTTAAAGAAATGGCAACATTATCTTTTACTTAAATAATTCATTGTTTATACTGACAATCATGCTCTCAATTTTTTGAATGGATAGGAGAAACTTAGTCACAAGCATATGAAGTGGGTTGAACATATTAAAGCCTACACATTTACCATCAAACACAAGAAGAGGCAGGCCAATACAGTGGCAAATGCATTGAGTAGAAGGGTGTGCATGGTGCAATAAATCTAGTTGCAAAGTGTGGGGATTGATTCCCTCAAGAAAATGTACAAGGATGATGACGATTTGAGTGAGATATATGAAGTTTGCACTCAATTTTCAGATTCTTACCATTCTGAATTTTATGATTTTTTAATGCATCAGGGGTTGTTGTTCAAAGGGAGTAAGTTATGTATCCCTAGATGCTCCATGAGGGAGAACATTATCTAGGAGAAACATTGTGGTAGTCTGGGAGGTCACTTTGGGCTTGATAAAATCATGGAATAGTTGAAGAGGTATTATTTTTGGCCAATGTTGCAATCAAATGTTAGGAAGTTTGTTGAAAGTTGCAACATATTCCAAAGGGCTAAGGGAACATCATCAAATGCAGGTTTATATCAACCACTCCCTATTCCTAGTAGGCCATGGGAGAGTATCAACATGGATTTTGTTTTGGGTCTTCCTAGGACTCAAAGAGGTTTTGACAACATTTTGGTTGTAGTAGAAAGGTTTAGTAAAATGGCTCACTTTTTTCCATGTAAATGTACTAATGATGCTTCCCACATTGTTGGCTTATTCTTCAAAGAAATTGTTAGAATCCATGGGCTGCCTCTAAACATTTTGATTGACAGGGACTCTAAATTTGTGGGACACTTTTGGCATACATTATGGGAGAAGTTGGGGACTCAATTATCCTTCACATCATCCTATCACGCTCAGAATGATGGCCAAAATGAGGTAGTGAATAGATCATTAGGAAATTCACTTAGATGTCTCACAAAGAAGCATGGCGAAGCTTGGGATATGATCATCCCTCAAGTTGAATTTATCTTAAAGATGTTTCGCTGAAAGATAATTCCATCTATGAGACTTTAATTAAAGAGTATGAGTGTTCACTTTTGATTTAATTTTTTAAAATTATCATTAATCATTATACATTTATTTATTTAATTAAAAGTGAAAACTAATTAAAAAATAAATATTGCATGTCAAATGTCATCTTAATTATGGAAATGAACCTCAATTTATTTATTTATTTTTTATTATGAGATTATGTTCTAATTGAATTTGAAATTTTAATATTTTTGTTTTTTAATTTTTTTAATATTCAATTTTCTTCTTTTAATAATTTTTCAAATAAAATGAGGATGATAATATTTTCTCCACTCTTCTCTACTAGAGTTTGATCACTTGTTGCTTCCCTTTCTTGGACTAGATGTTGGATGGGTACTTCTAGGGGGGCTTGTGGGAATCCCCACTTCATGGGATTCGTAACCATGTGAACCCTAAAGATTCCTTTGTGCACATTCAGAAAGTTGTCTCTTCGGTGAAGGAGAATATCCTACCTCCATCATGGCCTTAGTACCATCTTGACAACCATTTTTTGAATGAGGAACCTACTAGATTCATTGATAAATTGTTGGGGGGAAGCCCCCCTAAAATAGGTAAATATCAAGTACAATGGACTCTCAAGGTGTAATGCATTGTGAAATACCAACAAGTTGAGATCCTCGATGTGATGCTCAATATGGCTATTGCTAAGCTCAACCTCTCTCTTGTTGGTAACTTTCTAAATTTTCACCTTTCTATTGACCAGGTAAGTGAATGGGCTACTAGTAGGTGGAAACTTAAAGGTAGTGTGTCTATCAATGCAATGATAAATGGTCTTTTCCTTTTCAGTTTTGTTAACCAAGAAGATTTGGTAAAAATTTTTATGGAAGGCTCATGGTCTTATGGTAGTAATAACCTCTTATCCTTGTCCAAATGGAAACCTGGGCTTGACCCTTGGAAAGATTTGGGAGCAATTGCACCTACTTGGATCCATCTCCCTGAGTTACCCCTTGAGTTTTGGAATCTAGGTGTATATAAAGAGATTGCTAACTGCTTTGGTAAATTCTTAGTGGTGGATTGTATCATGCAATAAAAATCTAGACTCATGCTTGCTAGAATTTGTGTTAATGTGACCATTAACACAAATTTGCTGACCTAAGTTACAGTCCTTTCTAGGATTGACTCTTGGGTTCAATCCGTAGAATATGAAAATGCTCAATCCTTCTATCAATCTTGTAGAAGATATGGTCATGTCAGTTTAGAATGCAAGAAACAACCTGGTAGAAAATAACATATTTCTAATGTGTCTTTTGCTCAACCTAACATGGGGATGGAGAACAATGGGACCCCACTAGAAAGGAGTTCCAATTCAATTTCTACTCCCTCTATTGAGGAGATTGAGATTAATCTTTTAAAATACAATAAAAAACAATTGGATGACCTAATGACTTCTTCTTCTGTGACGGAGCCAAATCAGATCTCGAGGGAAAAACCTCAGGCAATCATGGAAATTCCTCCATAAGATATTTGAAAGGATAACTCGAAGAGAGAGGGGACCTCATGAGTGGATATGGTTATGCTTTTTAATTATAACTCTATTGCCCTTCCATGTCTATCTACTCCTTTGGTCACACAAAGAGGAATAAAAATGGAGATTGTAATAAGTTGTTTAAACCCTAATAAGGAGAACATAAACCTCGATAATGTGATTATAACACCTAAGGAGAAATCAGAGGCTAGTGTTGATATGAAAGAAAACTTACATATCATGGGATTTTCTTCAAACCCCCTACCTAGTAAGTCAAGGAAGATTCTTGCTAAAGGAGATGATGACATGGATTGGACTTAAGTTGGTACCAAAAAAAAAAAAAAAAAAAGCTGATGTAAGAGGTGAGAATAGAGTTGGACGACCATCACAAAAAGATTCTAGGAACAAGGATGCAACAAGAGACATTGCGAGTGGAAGACAAAGGACCTTAGATCATGGTCTTTTGAAAGCTAATAAGAATAAAAAGTAAATTTGTTGCCTTAGTAGAGGGAGTTTGAACTACTCAAGGTTGAGTAGCTCTTTTGAATTTATTTTTAATGGAGATTCAATCTTGGAACGTGAGGGGCTCAAATAGCCTTGTGAAACAACACATGTTGAAATGTATATTGCTAGATCAAAAAGTGGTATTCTCCTACTCCAAGAAATAAAAATGAGATTTGAAATCTTTTAGAAAACTATTGAGTTTGTATGGCCTTCAGTTGAATTCATTGTCAATGATGTTGAAGGAGCATCTGGGGGCATTGAATTTTTACATTGCATCATAATTCATATATAATATCATATTTAGAAACATATAAAAGAATTTACATTTTCACTCTCAAATTTTCATTTGCTTTAGGAATGTGAATGATTGACTACATAGATAACTTCCATGAGATTAATGAAACATAAGAGAAACAAATGGTCTAGATGTCCTTGTTGGCATATATCCTCAAATTCTACCCACCAACTACATGAAGAAGAGCATCACTCAAGCACTTTTCCACCCAACCAAGACTTTACAATCCCATGTGCCTCTTTTAATTGAAGTGGCTGAACCCTTCAACAAAGAGATTGGTTTGGTCACCTCATAATAATAGCCTTGTCAGCATAGTGTCATGTCCTACATATCTAGAGCTACCATACATTGTCTACGACCTACATGTATGGCGGTCCCTATCTAGTATGTAAACCTAGATCATAGTGAACCAACATTGTAGACAGTGGAAACGTACATTACTTTGGCCAAATAATTCATCACCCATTACTTCGAGTGTGAGTTGTATGTTAAGCCCATTCATTATTCAATTGGGTATAATTGAATATTTGTTCTATTCCCCATATCATTCCCATTAAGTTAATAGCATGATTGCTAACTAAGTTACTCCAATCCACAGATTATCCCAACCCCAAGATTAACAAAATTAATCATTTTTCCACACACCAAAGATACACACCATTACACAATTTTTAACATAGCTATTATATACATACATATATTGAATCATAAAGGGTACCATCAAATTCATGTATGCATATTTTACAAGTAACATAAATCCAAACAAATTACTTTTCTTAAGTTTCTACAACATCTTTCCCTAAGATAATTGCATTCAAACATATTTCAATATAAAGGATTTTAAATGCCTGGATTATAGCTTTCATGGAGATAATGCCTGGTGTATATGGTGAAAATGGATAACAATAACAACAATATTGAAAGGCTAAATGAATTCAACCACTAAACCCTAGCCTAACAATGAACAAAGATCCACCATAACATATGAAGATTACCTAAGACAATGCAAATAACTCAAAATCACAAAGATTATACCATCACATGTCCAATAGGGTTTTGATCTCCATTCTTCCTATCTCCATTGATCTTGCTTGATATATTTGCTCTTAGATTTTTATATGCACAAGAGCTCAACAAAGAACGGAATGTGGTTGCAAGTAGGATCGTAGTGTAGCCAAGTCTTCAAGATTAGTCATTAGTCATTAGGGCCTGACAATGAAGGAAGCATCTCCTTAAATAGAAGACACAATAAGAAATGGAGGGTTAAGATTGAGAGGTGTAAAAAGAGAGGTCGGCTAGGATTATAGGGTAGGTAGAAGAAATACCAAAATAATGAAAGAGGTAGGTAGTGTAGGAATTAAGAGATGAATGACATGTGTCATGTGTAGAAAAAGCTAATGAATTAATTAAATAAATAAAGATTTATTTAATTAATAGAAGAAGTAGGATAATTAAATAAATAAAAATATTTATTTAATTTAGGAAAAGGATAATTTAAATAAATAAATGTATTTATTTAAATGAGAAATAAGGCTAGAAGAGGATAAATGAATTAATTAAATAAATAAAGATTTATTTAATTAATAGAAGAATTAGGCTTAGGTAATTAAATAAATAAAATATTTATTTAATTAGACTGGACAATTTTAGGTGTCTACATTTTGCCCCTCTTTGAGACAATGCGGCTTGTCGCGTTGTTTCAAAGAAGATAAGATGAACTGATACAAAGTTGCCCCAGTATGGGAATAATATGCCCCCTCGAGAGATTGGATGAAAATGTCGGAAAAGATTGAAGACAATCTCTCGATAAGAAAGAAAGGCTAGAAGGGATTGACCGAATAAAGTGACAAAGTCACAGGATGAAGAAGACTGACTCGGGAAACGAAGGCTAGGGGTAGTCTATAAGATAGACCACGGGGGAAAATACATCCTCATTGTCATCTACACATCCACGAGAGTAGAGTGCAGAGCGAAAATAGAGCAGCAGCAGTCAGCAGCGATGGCTTTGGTTCATAGATTTGACCGCGTTCGTCGATTCTAGAGGCCAGTAGAGGTAGGAGAGCCAGTGAGTACCACAAAACCTCCTCGTACTTTGATGCATTTATTGTTGTCATTAATGCATACTAGGTAATGTAATAAATGCACGTTTATGTCAGGAAAGCACGTTTGCATTTGAAAAGTATGAATTTGCATCTTCTAGGTCAAATCGGCAGTTTTGTGATGAACATACGCTGTCGATTGGATAAGCTGCTGAGAGGATACACTCAAGCAGGTCCTCTAGGAAGACTAGGATAGATCAAGGCACTTTGTGATGAACAGTGAGTACCAAGATAGAGTACTTTGTGATGAACAGGGAGTGCAAATGTGAGTAACACTTTGTGATGAACAGTGAGTGTCACACACGTAGTACTTTGTGATGAACAGCGAGTACCACTAGGATAAATAGCAACACTTTGTGATGAACAGTGAGTGTCACTATAACTAACATGATTGAGTTGTTTGACTGTAGGAGTATTTGCCAATGCTAGAGTCAGGGGAGAGATTTCCGTTGACCCAGAGGTTGCGGCCGGAGTTGTCGTTCGAGGACCGAGCTGCCATCGAGGAGATGGGCTTGAGACATATGTTGTACGTGCCTGAGTTTCGGGCAAACATGGGTTTGCTGACTGCGCTAGCTGAGAGATGGCACTCTGAGACGTGCACATTTCATCTGCCGATGGGTGAGATGACAATCACCTTGGAGGATGTATATAGGATTATGCGGATACCGATTGATGGGGAGTTGATTCCGTACGATCGAGATGGAGACAGGGATGCCCTTAGATGAGTGTTCTAGGATCCAAGACTGGAGATGAGGGTGGGACACATGGCATGGGATACCATGACATGGATAGGATTAGCACTACCAATAGTGTTGGCAGGAGTGATCAGTGAGTTCCTCTGTATCAGTTTTGTACCATTTTGTATAATGATGTAGACACCTGCGGGTGATTGTAGCCATATGATTTTGACATCATTGTATCATGACACTTTATATATATATATATGAGATGATGCATCTTTGCGGTAGCTATATGCATGTGTACCTATGTGATGAGATGTTCTTATGTGATGCTTATGATATGGATGCAAATATGTATATGATGTAATGCAATATTTTGTTTTATTTTGTTTGTTTATGTTTTATATGTGTATGCATGATGCAAATGTGAATGTATGTAATGCAAATGAATATGATAATGCAAATGATTATTTACCTGATGAAAATGTAAGATGTGCTAACATATGTTGTATGCAGGATGTGATGCAATTGTGATATCTGAAATGCTTATATGTGGTGATGCAGGTGTAACTATATGAAATGCAAATGTTTTTGGTGTGTCATTATACTCAGTCATGTGATAGCAGGCTATGCGGACTCAAGAAGGACGATGGAAGTCAATCAAGAAAGGGGGGATGAAAGACAAAAGATATGAAAGTGAAAGAGTTTCTTGTGCGTTATCATCATTGAGCTTTATTATGGCAAAATAGGTTATGACAATTGAGGCATTTGTTCGACCCAGAAAGTCATTGTACCCGTTTGCATGGAGATAAGACAGTCACAAACAAGGAATGCCCCAGTTCATACTAGACTCACAGTGTCCTCATATCCTTGGACAAGTCATAGCATTACTAAAAGACAATCCATAGACAGCAAATGCAAATAGGTGACGATACCCCATCCTCGCCTTTCTAGTCAAAGACATCCTGGAGATAGAATCTCTAGTCAGAGACATCCTGGAAAAGCTAAAAGACATGTCACCAAAAAATCAAAAGAAAACCAAGACTCGACACCAACATCCACTGTAGTCCTCAAGTTTAGTGTCTCTTGTCACTTGTTTAAGTCTTATTTGATTGTGGTCACAATGTTCACTTTCACAAAAAGGATAGATAGCACTGAACCATATGTTGTCTGAGTCTGTTGAAAGATTTGATTTTGTTGAAGCTCATTGTTGCTGCTGTGTCTCATTTGAAACTGACTGAATCCATGAAACTGATACTTTATTGTGGAGAAAATGGAACTTTATTGTGGACTGGCGATGCAGATGTTGCTTTATTGTGGATTGTGTGCGGATAGACTTGAAGGAAGCTGGAAGAAACTGTGCTCCTCGAAACATGTGATGTTCTTAGTTCCACACCCATCACTAGACGTAGGATTTGTCGTAGTCACAGATAGGATCTGATTTATTATGGATGGAAAGGGAGTGAAAAGGGAGGGTTATGGATGGCTAACCAATCTTAGGTAGATCAATAACAAGCCATGATGGGAATGGGTAAGTTTATTGTGAATGAATAGGTTGTGAGTGTGTGCAAAGTGAAAGATGAAAGAGAATCCTGAAGGAGAGAGGAGCAAAGTCTCTACGCATGGCGCTGGTGACCCAGTTTTCACCATGGTACTTGCCCAGGGCGCCACTGAAGTGGTTTTCACCGTTGGACGAAATTATTTCTCTTTACTTTTCTTTTATTTTTCAATTTTTTTTTGTTGTCACAAGGCGCCTGTTTGCCAGGTTTTCACCAAGTAACGATTTTTTTTTTGTTTTATAATTTTTTTTTGTATTTTTGAATTTTTTGATTTTTTTTTGTATTTTTGAATTAGGATATTCCAGAAAATTATGTGTAGAACCTGCGAAGGTGCATGCTGTTGATAGGATCCTCCAAGGGTTCACCTTCTGTAGTTGAGAGCTGATATGCTTCAGATCCATATACCGCTGTGATGATGTAAGGACCAAGCCAGTTTGGTTCGAACTTGCCCTTCTTATCTCTGTCTTGCTGATTCTTGGGGTTTTCTCTGAGGACTAAGTCACCTACCTCAAATGTGCGAGGCTTGACCTTGTGATTGTAGCTGCGACTCATTCATTGTTGGTAAGCCTTGAGATGATTAAAAGCAGTATGTCTTCGTTCCTCCAGCAGTTCTAGTTCTTGTAAGCGAGAGACCCTGTAATCTTCATCATTGATTATGTTTCTCAAAGAGACCCGTAAAGAAGGTAACTCGACCTCAATAGGCAAGATGGCTTCAGCGCCGTAGACAAGTGAGTAAGGTGTAGCTCCTGTAGGTGTGCGGACACTTGTACGGTAGGCCCAAAGTGCAGGATTGAGTTGGATATGCCAGTTACGGCCAGCGTCGTCGACTGTCTTTTTAAGGATTTTGAGAATTGTTTTGTTAGACGCCTCAACTTGGCCATTACCTTGGGGGTAATATGGTGTGGAGAAACGATGAGAGGTATGGAAGTGGTCACAGAGTTCACGAACATCCTGATTTTTGAAGGGACACCTGTTATCAGTAATAATGGAAGTAGGAATCCCATATCGGCAAATGATGTAGTTCAGGATGAAGGTAGCAATTTGTTTCCCTGTAACTTGTGTGAGAGGCACGGCTTCAATCCACTTTGTGAAATACTCTATGGCTGTGATAATAAATTTATGACCATTGGAAGAAGGAGGGTGAATCTTGCCTATGAGATCGAGTCCCCACTGACAAAAGGGCCAAGGAGATGCGAGTGGTTGTAGTTCTTGTGTTGGTGCATGTATGAGGTCTCCATGAATTTGACACTACCTACACTTCTTGACAAACTGATATGAGTCTTTTTCCATAGTAGGCCAGTAATATCCAGTCCTGATGAGTTTCTTGGCCAAGGTAGGACCACTAGTATGTGGACCACATATCCCTTCATGCACTTCTCGTAACGCAATCTGAGCTTCGTCACTCTCTAAACATCTAAGAAGGGTGCCATCTAGACCTCGTCGGTATAGGATATCAGCTAGAATGACGTATCGAGAGGATTGGCGAATGAAAGTGCGACGTTGGTTGTTCGATAGATCGGGAGGTAAGATATTGTCGCAAAGGTATGTGAATATGGAACCATATAACTGGGATTCAGGACCAACAATGCATATCATTTCAGTAGGAGTGATCTCGTATTAAGGAATCAACAGATTATCTACCAGGAACTCATAGCAGGTCTCATTTTGTGGTAGATCAATGAGCGAAGCAATCGTAGCCATGGCATCTGTAGCACGATTCTGTTCTCTTGGTATCTGCTCAAAATCTATCTTTGTGAAGTGTTGTTTCAAATCATCTACCAGTTTTTTGTAAGGCATTAGCTTTTCATCTTTTGTTTGGTAATCATCAGTTGCTTGACGGATGACCAATTGAGAATCCCCAAAAACGCGAAGTTCTTGGATCTTCCATTGAACTCCAATTCTTAATCCAGTTGTTAATGCCTCATATTCCGCTATATTGTTGGTGCAAGGAAATGATAAGCGGTATGACTTTGGTATAGAATCGCCTTGGGGAGTTATAAAGAGAATACCCACTCCTGCTCCATGCTGTGTGTATGAGCCATCAAAGTATAGTTGCCATGGCTTCACATGTGATATTGTTAAAATTGCTTCATCTGGAAATTCTGACTGTAGAGGAACATCATCTATCATGGGAGCATCTGCCAATTGATCTGCAATTGCTTGTCCTTTTATTGCTTTTCTATCTACGTACTCGATGTCAAATTCACTCAGAATCATTACCCACTTGGCCAGCCGCCTAGTAAGTGTAGCTTTGTTGAGAAGATATTTTAGTGGATCAATTCTGGCAATCAACTTAGTCTTGTGAGTGAGCATATAATGGCGTAATTTTAGTGAAGCAAAGACCACAGCGAGACAGGCATGCTCGATTGGTGTGTAATTTAGCTCATATCCCACCAGTGTGCGACTGATATAGTATACTGCTTTTTCCTTGCCGTCAGGTATTTGTTGTGCTAAGAGTGCCCCCAGTGCCGTTGGAGTAGCTGATATGTAGAGTAAAAAAGGTTGATCTAGAATTGGTGGCATCAAAACTGGTGGGTTCAAAAGATAGTCTTTGAGCGCCTGAAAAGCCTGTTGACAGTTCTCATCCCATTTGAACTTGATGTTTTTGTGTAGCAGGTGCTGGAAAGGATTACACTTATCTGCAAGTTGTGCTATGAATCTTCGTATGGATTGGAGTCTCCCTTGTAAAGATCGAAGTTGACTGATATTCCTCAGTGGCGGCATGTCCAAGATAGCCTTGACTTTTGCTGGATCGGCCTCGATTCCTCTTTTAGACACAATGAATCCTAGGAGCTTCCCTGAGGTTACTCCAAAGACACATTTCTTTGGATTTAATCTTACTTTGTATTTTTCCAGCCGATCAAAGACAACTGAAAGTATGTCCAAGTGTGTATCTCTGTCTATTGATTTTCCCAAGAGATCATCAACATAATCTTCCACTGTTATGTGCATGAGATCATGAAAAATAGTGGTCATCGCCCTTTGATAAGTAGCGGCTGCATTTTTCAGCCCAAAAGGCATGACATTCCAACAGAAGGTTCCCCATGGACAAGTGAATGATGTTTTATGTTGATCTTCAGGCGCAATCCTGATTTGATTATATCCAGAAAATCCGTCCATTAAAGATAGCATTTCATGACCTGCTGTGAGATCAACGATCAAGTCAATGTTTGGTAATGGGAAGTCATCTTTCGGACAAGCTTTGTTGATGTCTCTGAAATCTGTACATATTCTTATGCTGTGATCTGGTTTACTGACAGGTACTTGATTGGAGATCCATTCGGGATAATCAATTGGGCGTATGAAACCGACATCCAATAATTTTTCCAGCTCTGCCTTAACTAGTAATGCCACTTGCGGGTGCATTTTCCTTAATTTCTGTTTTACTGGCTTTGCCCCCGGTTTGACTGTCAAATGATGCATTACCAGATCCGGATCTAATCTAGGCATATCAGCGTATGACCATGCAAAGTTGATTTGTCATTCCTTGAAGAAGCTTATGAATTTTGCCCTCTCAGACTCTGTCAAGGATTGAGCCAGGAATATGTTGTGTGGAACCTCTTCCGTACCAATGTTTGTCTTTATAGTCTCCTCTACCAACATGGATGATTTTTCCTCATATGATGCTGGGAGAATGTCGAGCCTTCCATCTTCGGGTGCCTTAGAGAGGTTTTTGCCCTCAGATACATCCTTTCTTTTTACTTTTTTGGAGTCAGATAGCGCCATAGTGTGGTTTTCGCCATAAGACCCTTGATTTGTTCTTATTTTCACATTTTTTCGACTAGAAGGCCCGACACCCTCACCAAAATATGCCATGTTGTTGAGTTCTATGGTGTATCCTGCTTTGTGGTCTCCAGGGGGAAGATCATCTCATATGCCAAGATAGTCGATAATAGCTTCGTCATTTTGAAATGTATCAAATTGTGTTGGTCCTTCATGATCCCAGTCAATGAGTTGGGGATGAACAAGGGGAAGTTCTTTAGTGTTTTCAGAGTTTGTAGGGCAAAGAGTGAAGATGTGGTTATATTCAGGTATGTCAAGACAATCATCGAGGTCATAGATGGCACTCTCCTCATCAGTTTCGATCGTGAGCGAATCCAAATTATCATCACTAGTAGCGCCTTCAGGGACAGGTGTCCTCATCCTATGCGATTTCAACCTAGGACCTTGAAACGAAGACTGTGCGGGATCCTTATGGGTTGGTTCTTGACCAACTCTGAACTTTTTGTAAAATTCCTCCTCTTTTGTGGGTTCATCTGGTTCTCTGAATGTCTCGGTGAGCTCATAATCACTGGAGGATTTGTCTGAACCCCATTCCTACTCATTAGAATCTGTGGAATAGTAGTCCTCTTGTTGAATTTCGGCAACTTTGATTCGCAATGCCTCTTTTGTTCTTTTATTGTGTATCTTGGAATTCAGAAAACCAAGTCCCTTTGAGCGTTCCCTTCTTGTAGTTAACTCAGGTTGTAAGGGCTCCATGACGCCTTCTTTGCATAACCCGAGAGGGCTTTTTCCATCATACCCGAATCTTTGCAGAATTTTGAAGCCTTTGCCATAGTTCTCATAGGGTATAATAATCTGATCTTATGTGTCCTCTTCAACATCTTTGTAGAGCATTTTGTATAAATTTTCCTCTTCTAGTTCACCCCATCTTTGAAAGGTAGTAGGATCCCATTTGAGTATCATGATGGAGATTTGCTTGTTAGGATGTGGCCTCCCATATTCTTTTGGAGAACTCATGACTTGTCGTAAAAACATTGTCTGATTCAAAGTGTATTCTCCCATGCCTTTGTCTTGAAACTTGCTTCTAAGTTCACCTTGTTTGGATGTCGAGGGTTTTAATGACTCAGGATCAATGTACGCCAAAGAAGGAGTAGCCTCACGATTACTGGGAATTATAGTCTCAGTATGTGATCTCAAGTTATTGCAATATATGAACGGATTTGGATCATTGTTAACCGTTACCTCGACTCCATTATGAGGAAACTTAATGCATTGATGGTATGTCGATGGGATTGCCCTCATTTCATGAATCCAAGGATGTCCTAGCAATATGTTATATGTGAGATCCAGATCTAGGACTTGACAAACCACATCCTTTGTGACTGGCCCAATTCTTAGCGGTAAGGTAACTCTGCCCTTCGATGAACGCTCTTCATCATCATAGGCCTTGATGGTGATTTGGTTTGTAGAATTCACAGCTTTGTCAGAATATCCCAATTGTCTAATGGTGCTCAAAGTACAAATGTTTAGACCTGCTCCTCCATCTATCAGGACTCGCTTTATTCGATGTTTATGTATAAAGGCTTCAACGTGTAAAGGTGCATTATGTGGCTGACTTATGGAGGCATCATCAGCTTCTGTGAATGTGA
Organism: Cryptomeria japonica; assembly: GCF_030272615.1. NCBI lineage: Eukaryota > Viridiplantae > Streptophyta > Pinopsida > Cupressales > Cupressaceae > Cryptomeria > Cryptomeria japonica. The sequence goes on along the minus strand of NC_081408.1, from coordinate 219,649,414 downwards.
GGGAGTGTGGAACGGATAGGTATCCCACCATGGCTTGGAACTGGTCCACATCCAGATCAGTAGGGATGGCAGTGTCTCTCAAGATTTTGTCAAGGATAGCTTTATGAGCAGGGGATATGCGTAGAAGCTCAAGAATGGAGATGAGCACAGGTGTCTTCCCTAACTGTTCTACAAGGTCATACTTAGGCTTGATTGATGAAGAATTGGTATTCTTAGTTGAGGCACCTGGCAACGTAATCTTACCTCAACGAGTTGTAACATGACATTCAGAAGTAGACTGAGAGGAAGATCCCACACCCTTTAGGACAATCTTGGGTCTCTGAGAAGGATTCTTAGGATTTTTGTTCTTGATAGTAATAGTAGAAATATGATTGTCCATCGAGATATGATGGATAGTAGAATCATAATTGTAAGGTGCTCTAGTGTAATTGGCTTGATCATCTGCGACTTTGCCTTTTCCTTTGTCGTGTTTTGGGAACGGTTCCTTAAACATCTCATGCTCTTGATTAGATGAATGTCCCTCAATCTCAATGTCGCCTCTATCAATGAGATCTTGCACAATGTTCTTCAATCGATGGAAATTACTTGTCTTATGACCCTTGCTCTTATGAAATTCACAAAACTCATCATCATTCCACCAATTAGGTTTGACCTTTGGCTCATATGGAGGAAAATCTGGAACTGTTATCACTTTGTTCGCCACAAGCTTTTTGAATACTGATTCAAGTGGTTCTCCCAATGGGGTGTACTTCCTTCGTGGTTTAGAAGTCGTTTGATTGTTCACTTGATTGTTTGTAGAACTTGATCCAGAAAAGATAAACTTTGGTCTCACTATATTGGCATCAACCACGCCATCATTAACTGTATCCTTGTTCTTGTTCCAAAATTTTGGTTTGTCCTTTCCTTTAAATTCATCTTTGTTTTCTTTAAATATCTTGATAACTCCTTGTTCAATTAAGACCTTTTCTGTTGCTAGGCCTTTTTCAATAACATCCTTGAATGTAGACAAACAAGCTTTTCTGAGATCATAGCCAATAGCCTTGTTAACATTTTGTGTGAACATTTCCACCATTTGTTTCTGCAGGATTTCGCAAGAGCATCTGCTAGCTAAGTTTCTCCATCTTTGTAAAAATGTTGCAAAAGATTCTCCTTCCTTTTGTTTAGTATTGCACAAGGTAGTAACTGAGACATCTGTTTCTATGTTGTAGGAGAAATGCTGAATGAATGCCTCTGCCAAGTCACCCCATGACTTAATACCGGGAGGTAATTGAGAAAACCATTCCATAGCTTGATCGCCTAAGCTTTGTGGAAACAACCTCATCAAGTATGTTTCTTCTGCCGCTACCTCAATGCAGGCTGTGAAGAATTGTCTTATGTGTGCCTTGGGGTCTCCTCTCCCTCTATATTTGTCAAATTTTGGTGTCACAAAGTGTGCAGGAAATGGGGGCATTGGAATGCTCTTATCAAAGGGATAAGGACATATATCTCTCATAGTGTATGTTGGTTTTGATGTACTCATGTCCTCCATCTTCTTTTGTTCCAAATTATTCTTGGGAGGAGATTGATTTCTTGTAGCATACCCCATGTTTGAAACACCCATTTGAGGAGGAGCTTGTTGCATGTATGGATGATACTGATCGTAGACCTGTCCATATGGAGGTCTATATTGTTGCAGCATATATGGAGCACTTGGCATAACTTCATGTTGAGGGACCCCATATCTGTTTTGTGCATATATACCATACTCAATAGGCATTTCATTTTCCATTGTGTTGCCCCCAATTTTGACATGAGGTCTCCTTGTGTCAAAATTTTGAGGATGTCTTTGAGTATCCACTTGTTTTGATTGATCCATACCTTGAGCATGTAATTGTGCATATTTGTCTGCATAAGGCCTCCATGATGGTCTTTGAGTGTAAGTATCATACGTTTGAGCTTGTGTATGTGGGATTGCTAGTTTTTGAAGCAAAACTGATGGTGACTCAGGCATCATATTATTCGGTCCTCTATTTCCTCCACTATTTGGTCTCCTTTGATCCATGTTGGGTTGAGTTTGTTGTGAGGGTCGACTTTCCATAAGTTGAGATAAGTCAAAATCATGCGGTATTTTAGCTCCACTTTTTGCCATCATGTGTAAAAAGTACTGATGATCTCTCCTCATTATCTCTTCAACCAATCTATTGAAATGAGGATTCATTATGGATTCTTCTATGTCTGCTGATAGTATTGAAGAGTTTTCAACATTGTCATTGTGTGTAGCATTGTTGTTTATAGTATTTGCGCTTTCCACATTTGGATTGTTTCTATAAACATTCATGTCTAGTAATGTAGTGTGCTCAGGATTGTAGAATAAATCATTGTCATACTCATAAGAACTCATGTTTGCGGACTCTTGAGCTTCTTTAGCTATTCTCCTAGATTTTTGAAGGCGGGTTTCAACCATGAACTAGGTGTTTGACCAAGATGTGAGAGACTAGATGAAAAGTGAAAAGAGTATGGAAGACCAAGAGTTGTATGGAATGTAAATGAATCTTGAGGTGTACTTGCAATGTCCAAAGTGTAAGACCAAGTATGTAAGTAGTAGAGTAGGTGTGACTTCCAAAGAGAGGATCGTTTCTCTTGATGAGGTAAGCTGACCTTGACTCTAAGTAAGGCCAAATGAGACCCAAAGGTAAGAAACCTTGATGAGGGACCACTTAGCAAAGTGTAGTTGTATGTAGTGTGTTGAAAGAGTATAGTGAGGACAAGCAAGTGACCTTTTTGACTCAAGTTTTTAGACAAGTATGAATGTAAAATGAGATGTAAAGAAATGATGGACTGTATGAGACCTTAGGACAGGTTGAATGCTAGATGAAACCTGAAGAGACAACCTAGGAAGCTCAAGTATTTCGAAACTGATTTTCTTTGTTTGCTGGACTGTTAAAGTTTTCAATTCCTGACACAGATGCCTCTGTATGCTTCACAGACGCGATTCCCAGACACAGACGCTTCTCTGTTGGACACAGACGCTGATAAAAACACAGACGCTATTCTGCCCTTCATAGACGCGCTTAGATTACGTAGACGTGGTTAAAACAAACACAGACGCGTTTCTGTAAACTTCGTGCAATTTTTCCAATCTGTGAAGTTGTTTTGTTGTGACCAAATCTGATTGTTTGATTGTTTTTCGTGACAAGAGGACACAATGTTGATGACTCAATATTTGCAAACTGTCTAGACTCCAAAAGTGTGTTGTTTGATGTAAAAAGTTTTGCATACACTTGAAGACATAAAAGACACAATGTTTTGTTGTTTAGTCTTGAATGTTTGAGTGTTTAGCATAAGACAAGCACAAATCTTAGGGCTGGCCAAGACAATAGTTGTTGATCCCACATAGGGTTTTACCCCCGAGGCTACGCTATTCAGAGCGGATACTTAGATGCTTGACCTCACTGGCTCCACCCTCGACACTCACTTCTTGGGTCAGCCAAGCATCAGTCCCCATGAAAACTCCCCATGGCGAACTTTTTATCTCTACTAAGAACCGTATGTGTGTGGGCAGCTACCAGAGGTCCGACCTCCTTCCTCAACAACTAGAAGGATTTGGGCTTCTAAAACAAAAAGGTGCTAGTAAGGGCATCCATTCATGTGGCCATACATGCGGCACTTTCAGCTCTGTAAATACAGAAGGCTCCCAGCCGGTAGGGGTTACGCCCTACAAATGATCAAATAAATTTGATCAAACGGGTTTATGGGGAGACATAGTGTCGGTATGAACTAATCAGCACACGTTATTCATAGTTTTCACCATGAATACATTTGATTATAGTGGTTTGGATGAGGTGGGTTTTCCTCACTACCAATTGGGTCGTTCTCTTCTCACTAGTAGTCCTAATGACCACACGGGAAGACAGGCCCTCTAAAGATTAAACAAAAAGAGCCTATTGCTCAAGACACAAAAGACAATGATTCAATTTTAGTGCACCAATGGAAGTGTTTGCTAATCTATGAAAACAAGGCACACAACAAAATTACAAAACCCTAGCAAAGGCCCTGCAACAAAATTTGTTAGTAGTTTGGGTTGTTTCAAATGATAACCCCTTCCTGCAAGAACACAAGTTAGGTAAATTTTAGAAAACCCAAAAGAATTTGTGAAAAAGGGGCCTTCAACAAAAATGTTTTTGCCTCCAAAGCAAGTTGCACAAACTTAGTTAGCTAGATCTGCAAGGGTTAGCCGAAAATAAACCAGATCTGAAACCCTAAGTATAAAATCCGAAAACCCGAATCAAAGAAAAATTTGAAAATTGCAAAACAGAAAGCACAGACGCAGTTATACTAGACACAAACGCGTCTGTATGACACAGACGCGGTTTTGTGATGCACAGATGCGCCCATAGAACGCAAACGTTTTTTCCGAACACAGACGCAAGCAGATTCAACACAGACGCATTTTAAATTCACAGACGCGGCTCCAAAAACCTGCAAAATAAATTCTGACAAAAACACAGACGCAATTCACGATATTGCAGACGCTTCTAAAACAAAAAAACGCGATCCGAATGCTCGCAGACGCGGAAAAACCTAAAATGTCATCGAAAATTGCCCGATCTGCAACTTCAAAAATGCAAAATCTGCAACAAAAATGTTAAATGCAAAGGGACAAGAGTCCCACCGGGCGTGCCAAAATGTATATGGTGAAAATGGATAACAATAACAACAATATTGAAAGGCTAAATGAATTCAACCACTAAACCCTAGCCTAACAATGAACAAAGATCCACCATAACATATGAAGATTACCTAAGACAATGCAAATAACTCAAAATCACAAAGATTATACCATCACATGTCCAATAGGGTTTTGATCTCCATTCTTCCTATCTCCATTGATCTTGCTTGATATATTTGCTCTCAGATTTTTATATGCACAAGAGCTCAACAAAGAACGGAATGTGGTTGCAAGTAGGATCGTAGTGTAGCCAAGTCTTCAAGATTAGTCATTAGTCATTAGGGCCTGACAATGAAGGAAGCATCTCCTTAAATAGAAGACACAATAAGAAATGGAGGGTTAAGATTGAGAGGTGTAAAAAGAGAGGTCAGCTAGGATTAGAGGGTAGGTAGAAGAAATACCAAAATAATGAAAGAGGTAGGTAGTGTAGGAATTAAGAGATGAATGACATGTGTCATGTGTAGAAAAAGCTAATGAATTAATTAAATAAATAAAGATTTATTTAATTAATAGAAGAAGTAGGATAATTAAATAAATAAAAATATTTATTTAATTTAGGAAAAGGATAATTTAAATAAATAAATGTATTTATTTAAATGAGAAATAAGGCTAGAAGAGGATAAATGAATTAATTAAATAAATAAAGATTTATTTAATTAATAGAAGAATTAGGCTTAGGTAATTAAATAAATAAAATATTTATTTAATTAGACTGGACAATTTTAGGTGTCTACACCTGGATTATAGCTTCCGCAATCAAAGTTGTAGTTTCCATACAGACCGAGGAAAATGTTGTGTTTTTTTTCTAAGATGTTGAAATTCCAACAAACAAAATAGATGGAGCCCGATAGATCAGTCAATGAGGCATAAAAGATGGAGATGGGACAAAGTGTAGAAAATCAACACAATACAAAGCAAATCACAACTCTATTCCATTCTCTACACGTAATAATTGTTGAATCTAAGCTAGAACAACACAGGATGTACGCCAATCAAACTCAAAGAAAACTTGACTTTGCGCAGATCTGTCGCCTTTGCTATGTAATATAGACAAGATTGTGCCACGTGTGTGTCTACACAAAATACACACAAAGGATTCCTCAAAAAACACACTTAATTTAATGTTATGCATAAACCTTTCATATTTAAAAATAATAAATAATCATCCTATTTCAATAGAGAATATATATATATATATATATATATGTTATCTATCTAGATGTATTTTTTTCACCCATAGGGTATGTTTGTGGTCATTGACTTGACCCTTATCTTTTCAATATCCAAATTCAAAGTCTACCCATCTATGACCCATTAGATTATATTCTAAGATGATTAAGTACACAAGTTTTGCAAAAGTTTGTGTTATACACCATTCATTGTCTTTTATTTAAATAATTTGTAATGTGCAACTTCTCTCCCATTCTAAAACATTAAAGGGAAATTCATAGAAACATAGATTGATTTAGTGTACTAAAGAAAGTAATAGGTCATCCATAATTATAAAGAATTTGAATTAAATTTCGTAATAGTCTTTTACATATGTATGTTTTTTTAAGCTGAACTTTGAGAATTCATAGATCTCCTTACAACACAATAAAAATCCTTACAAGGTATTTTTTAATATTACTAATCTTCATATTATAGAGAATGGTAGAGTAGACATAAGTGAACTAAGAAATTAGAAAAGTAGGGATACACATTAATTGTGTTGAATTAAAAATTGAAAGACGAAAATAGTCCCTACAAACTAGAAGCTTACAAATTTGATATTGGAGTAATGATAGATTTAGTGTTATCTTTGTGCCATTTTAGTGATAGATTGAGCATACTTTCAAATAAATAAATTAGATTATATGTTTTTTTATGAAAGAAAAATGTGTTCTTCGGATAACAAGGTAGACTCCCCAAAGACACAAGACCTAAAGCAATAATGTTTTAGTTGTATTAGTTCTGAATAAATAAATTTTTAATAATTCATTAAATTATAAATTGATCACTAATTTTTTTTAAAGGAATGATAAATTTTGTCAACATGTGCTACTAGGTTAGCCAATTAATACTATAATAGGTAGCTAATTGGTATGCAATTGTAATGAACATCCAATAAACAACATTAGGAAGTTGAATTTGGAAGGCCTAAAAATATGTTTCTAATATCATGATATTCATATATTTTGAGAAGCAATTGCATACAAACTTTAGCTATAAGAAAAATTTAAAATAAAAATGTGATGTACCTTATTAAATATTTAACTCTTTGTAATTAATAGTTTTGATAAGATGGAACTTTTAGGAGAACCTATGAATTATCTTGATTTTATACACTCTCTAATTCACCTTTTGTAACCTCCTTTTTTCAAATTTGGTTTTGTGTGGGAATGGGGTTGGATACATTTGTGGGAGTATGAGGGAAATTTCACCCCATCTCCTATCCTTGTAATTGTTGGTACCACCTTAGGTATACCTTTGATTCATTTTACTCTACCTAGGTGTGTGGTTAAAAGAAATGGACATAGATCATTTTAGATATTGATTGTGAGTACCATGTGACTACCTTCTTTGATGGTGTTCCTAAGCTATCAATCATTAATGAACAGCTATAAAGATACCAAACTTATAATTAAACTATATTGTTTCATCCATGAATAATTCTCTTATTGTTAAGCTCTTTCCATTTCATCCCAACATTGACATTGTTAGGAAATGGGCTTTTAATAGGTGAAAACCTAGGGGTAGTGTTGTTAGCACTATCTCATGGATATGTTCATATTCATGTTTAGCTTGTAAAAAGGTCTCTTTTAGGTCTTGACAAGTCATCTAATGTATGTTACCATTCTCTTTATAGATGGAAACTAGATTTTGACCCTAAAGTGGGTCTTATCAAAATAAACCCCATCTAGGATTAGATTATAGGCCTCCAACTTGAATTTTAGGATGAGGAAAGTTTTGACTCTATTGATAACCCCTTTGCTCATTATATAATAGTGGAGAAGCTGAACAATAAAAAATATAGGTTAGTATTTGTGAGGTCCTATATTAATGTGGATATTTTTAAAATTTTGCCAACTTCAAGTATTTTGCACATGTTGAAAATATAATTCCCACTAATATTCAGTCTCACTGGGCAATCAATTCAATTAACAAAACAATCAACTCAGTTCACTGATGAATTTTTTCAGTTATTCAATCAATCAACCCAGATGACTCATCAATCAAATGAGTTAAACACTCAATCAGTTTTGTCTCAAGCAATCTCCATTATTGATTGATTTTGTTCTAAGATGAAGGTATCTTTTTGGGATATTCTACAAAGAGCAAAGCCTACTGGTGCTATAGCAAAAAACTGAGAAAGACAGTTGAGAGTGCAAATGTGAAGGTGGATGAGAACCTTGGGAAGGATATTAGAGCATATGATGATGGTCAATATGTTTTTTTAGCTCCTATTCAGCCTGAAGAGCCCAAGCAGAATGATTCAGTGGAGACCATTAATCCTGATGTTGTTGTTGGTGGTGATGATGTGCAGGAACGTGAAGATCCGAACATTCAAAAGACTCCAAGGTATGTAAGATTGAATCATTTTGAGAATTAGATTATTGGTGACAAGAATAAAGGTGTGATGACTAGAAAAAGGTTAGTTGCAAAATAAGTATGTTTGATATCCAAAGTTGAACCTAAAGATGTTGCTAAAGCCTATAAAGATGAAAAATGGATAAGAGCCATGGAAGAAGAGTTAGATTAGATTGAAAAGAATAACACTTGAGAACTTTTTCTTAAACCTACGGATAAAAATGGTATCTGTACTAAATGTGGTTGTAGAAACAAATTGAATGAAGCCGATGAAGTAGTTAGAAATAAAGCTAGACTAGTTTGCAAAGGGTATTCACAGCAAGAAGGAATTGATTATGAAGAAACTTTTGCTCCGATTGCTAGAATTGAAGTTGTTAGACTATTACTTGCTTATGTTGCTAATAAAGATTTCAAGGTATATCATATGGATGTCAAATCTACATTTTTGAATGGTGATCTAGAAGAAGAAGTTTACATTGAGCAACCTGATGGATTTTCACTGTCAGATGATGGAGACATGGTATGTAAATTGAAGAAAGCACTTTATGGATTGAAACAAGCTCCTAGAGCCTAGTATGCTAGATTAGACAATATTTATTGAAATAGGGATTTTCTAAAGGTGTTGCTAACAGTAATTTGTACTTTAAGATTGAAAATGATAATATTCTGATTGTTGAAGTCTTTGTTGATGACATTATTTTTGGTGGTGATGATGATATGAGTTTGAATTTTACCGGTGATATGCAAAAAGAATTTGAGATGTCTATGATTTGTGAGATGAAGTTTTTTTAGGTTTGTAGATTGCACAAATAGGAAAAGGTATCTTTATATCTCAAACTAAGTATGTGAAGGAACGGTTGAACAAGTTTGGACTAGATGATTCTAAACTGGTTGGAACTCCTATGGTGACTAGGTGCAAATTGTCTAAAAAAGATGAATCACCTAAAGCTAATCAGATTTTGTACAGATCTATGGTTGGTCAACTGTTATATCTCACTAACCCTATGCTTGACATTATGCATGTTGTGTGTATGGCTACTAGATATCAAGCTGATCCAAAGGAAAGCCATGTCCCTGCTGTTAAAAGGATATTCAGATATCTAAAGGGAACCGTGGATTATGGTTTATCATATCCAAAGAATGATGATTTCATGTTGTGTGCTTACATTGATGCAGATTGGGTTGGTGATGTAGATGACCAAAAGAGTACTATCAGTGGAGCATTCTTTTTAGGTAAGAAGTTGGTTTCATGGCCTAGCAAGAAACAAGATACAATATCTTTATCTACTGCTGAAGTTGAGTACATTGTTGTTGCTAGTAATTGCACTCAGATACTTTGAATGAAGAAAATATTAAAAGATATTAGAGTTATTAATGATAAGGCTACTGTTATATACTGTGATAATTATAGTTCCATAAACATGTCATAGAATCCAGTACAACATTCAAAGACTATGTATATGCCAATCAGATATAATTACAAGAGAGCAAGTCAGTGAAGAGAAGGTGAAGCTGGAATATGTATCTACAAAGGAACAAATTGTTGATATTTTCACAAAGCCTTTGCCTACATATACATTTGTCTATTTGAGAGACAAGTTAGGGGTATCCACCCCTCTCGATGAGAACTAGATGCATTGAGTTGCATCAATCTGGTAAATTTTAGAACCCTATTCTTTTATCTGGATTGATGAGTTGCTGTTGCAACTCTACTGGAGTAGTCTGTTGATTTGGTTGTGTTGCCCAGAGGGAGACAGATTCATGTTTCTGTTTTGGGAGAGAGTTTTTGTTTTCTATTTTGGAGATCTTTGGTATTGTTGTCAAAGGGGGAGAGAGATCATATAAAAAATTGCATTATACACCTTGATCTTAGGGGGAGTTTACTAGTGATATCTTATTTCTTTGCATTGACTATTTTTCACATTCATATGTTGCCATCAATTCCAAAGGGGGAGATTGTTGGATTATTGGGAAGACTGTTGGATTTGGTTGTTCATTGTTGTTGTTGGGATATGTTGTTGTCATTGATGGCAACATATTCCTATGAGTTATTTTGGAGAGTTTGGGGAGATTTTCTGATCCAGTTTTTGGTAGTTTGGTTTTGTTGATCACTGTTTTGCAGAATCTAGTATTTCCTTTGTTATATTCCCATATGATCAGATCTTGTGTTGAGGATTTGTGATATTATTTGGGATGATCTTTTTAATCTTCATTTCATATGGTTCATGATTTGGTACCCCACAAGTTATCTTTCTTCATGATAGTTGCTGATTGGTTGTGTTCTTAAGCTCTTTGATGTTGATCAATGAATATTTGAAAAGTGGTGTTGGTGTAGTTGTTTTAGATGATTCTAATGTGTTTTCTGGTGTTTCCTACTTGTGTACTATTTGTTTTTGTGATCCGCATTGATCATTGTGTGAGTTGTGGTTATTTTCATCAACTCGTAATAATTTTTGTGTTATGCTATATTTTTGGTGGTGAAGTGTGTTGCAGTTGGTCTTAGTGGGATTTTCGTTGGATGTGATCATTTGGGAATTTGAATTAGGTGCATGCTATGTAATCTAAATCATAATATTGGTTCGGTGTTTGATCTTTGTATCATGTAATGTAATTTTTGTAATTAAAGGTTGAGGGTTTAGCTGACCTTGTTATCAAGGTTGATGATTTGTGTATATATGTGAGATGCTTATGTAATTTGTGGTGTCGGTATTGTGTCTATATTATTAGAGAGATTTGAATGTATGAAAAAGAGATTTATCATTCAGTGAAGTGTTGTGGTGAGACTGGTGTTGTAGAGTAGATAACGATGCTTAACCGAAAATATCATCAGGCATTTGTAGATGCTATCATTGCAGTTCAATTCATCCAGATTGTAATCTGAATCATATTGTAAGTCAGTGAGACTTCACTAAGTGTTGTAGCCTTTTGGGCATATATCTTTTGAGCAGTGAGCTCTAGGTAGTGTGCTTGAATAAATTTACATTCCCCATTATAAAATTTTCACATACTACTATAGAGTATCATCCTACTATGGATAGGTTTCCACCATAGTTATTCCCTTGACTGGTTTTTCCACGTCAAAAATCTTGGTGTTATGTGTTGTTCTATTAATTTGCTTATCTATTTGTTGCTAGAGTTTATAAATTTATATTTTGGAGTTTAATTATCTATATGCGGTGAAAACTGATTTAGCCCTCCCTCCTTTTTAGTCTTCCTTCTTGATTGTTGCTAACAAGAAGATTGTGGAATATATAAATGTGAAATTTTGTCAAGAATAGTTCCAAAAATGAGAGAACATTTGAACCTAAGACTCAAATTGAAATTATACCTGTTGCTACAAAAGAAAATTTTGATACAAACTTGAGGGAGAGACTAATATAAAAGAAGAAATTGCAAAAGATCCTAAAACATAAGCAAAGTATGTGTGAAAGAATTATTTAGAAGATCAGATCATTGGAGACAAGAGTGAACATGTTCAAACAAGAAGAAGACTTATAGAATCTAGTGATCACAAAAATTTATTGTTTCCTATCTCAGGTTGAGCCAAAAACCTATGTGAAAGGTAGTAAAGATGAGAGTTGCATAAAATGCATGGAAGAAGAGCTAAATTAGATAGAAAAGAATCAAACATGGGAATTTGTACCTAGATTGATGGACAAAAATGTGATAGGAACCAAGTGGGTATTTTGAAACAGGTTGAACGAAGATGGAAAAAACTAGAAACAAGGCAAGACTGGTATGAAAAGGTTATTCACAAGTTAAACACATATATTCTAAGGAGACATTTGCTCTGATAGCAAGGATGGAAGCTATAAGGATGTTACTTGCATTTGTAGCTCCTAGTAACTGTAAGCTATATTAGATGGATGCCAAGTCAGTATTCTTGAATGGAATACTTGAGGAAGAAGTATACATTGAACAATTGGATGGGTTAAAGCTATCAAACTATTTGAATATGGTTTTCAAATTGAAGAAAGAATTGGATGGAGTTAAGCACGCTCCTAGAGCTTTGTATGCAAGGTTGGATATGTATTTGTTGCAGTAGAATTTTAGAAATGCTACTACAAATAGCAATCTTTATTTCAAAATCTAAGGTGATATATTATTGATTGGTGTTCTATATGTTGATGATATCATATTTGGAGGAAATGATTGTTTATGTAGGAAGTTTGTAGAGGAGACACAAAAGAAATTTGAGATGTCTATGATAGGTGATTTGTCATCTTTTCTCGGTCTTCAAGTTCCTCAATTAGAAAAAGTCATTTTTACTTGTCAAACTAAGTATATCAAAGAAATGTTAAAGAGTTTTGAGATGGATAATTGTCACCCCTATGGATGTATTGGTTGCAAGTTAAGAAAGGATGATGGATCTCCATATATTGATAAAGGAGGTATAGATCTATGATTAGAGGATTATTGCATCTGTTTGCTTCAAGGCCAAATATTATGCAAGCTATTTGTTTGGTAGCTAGATATTAGGCTAGTTCTATGAAATCACATAATCAAGAAGTGAAGAGGATATTCATATTTTTGAAAGGGACTCTACATTATGGGTCATAGTATAAGAATTATGATGATTTCACAATAAAAGTATATACAAATTTTGATTGGGATGGATGTGTTGATGAGAGAAGAAGTACAAGTCATGCTGTATTTTTCTTGGGAGACAAATTGGTCTCTTGGTTGAGTAAGAAACAAGATTTGGTATCATTATCTACTGCAGATGTAAATACATTGCAATATAATCTTGTTGTACTTAGGTCATGTGGGTGAAACAAACTCTAAAATATATTGCTTGGTAGTGTATGGTGAAGATATCCTTATTTTGTGTGATAATACAAGTGTTATTAACATCTCAAAGAATCTAGTAATGTATTCAAAATGACTAGAGATATTGCAATCTGGTATCATTTCTTAATAGAGAAGGTTGTAGAGAAGAAGTCATAATGGAATATGTACCTACTAAAGAACAAATGATAGATATATTTACTAAGGAGTTGGAAAAGGATACCTTTGAGTATCTCTGGCAGAAGTTGGGTGTCATTTCCCCTCCCTTTTTATCCTAGATGGATTAACATGGTGCAATTGCATAGGGGGAGTTCTAAAGTTTATCTTTTTCTCTTGAACTGATGTGGTGGCTTCTCTTATGGGGAGTAGTGAATGTCATAGTTATCTTAGTCTTATCAATAAAGGGGAGAGAGAGTTTAGAAGAGTTCCCCTTTCCTTGATGTCAAAGAGGGAGATATATACATATTGGGAGATGACAAGGGGGCAAATTGTTGGAAACTTTAGTTTAGTGCTCTTTGTTGTTCGTGATGTTGCCAGCAATGACAAAGGATCAAATTGTTTGAAACTTGAGTTATTGTGTTGTGTTACCATTGATGTCAACTTGTCTTATGTTATCATTGATGTCAATATGTGTTGTAGATGGTCTAGAAGTGAGAGTCTTGGTAATGTTGTGTGATCTGGTGAAGATGTTGAGGTGGTTTTGAAAGGCTAGTATAGTGGAAGTTTCAGTATGTAGGAAACAAATTTTTTGTGGGAAAGAGTTTTTAATTTCTTTGTGCAATTTTTTTTGTATTCCTCCGATATGCAAATATTATTGAGTTTTGTTATAGACATAAGTTTTATGTTTTTTGTATTTTGCACTATCAAGTTTATAGGTCCTCTATTACTCAGATGGTAGAGTTGGTTGTTATTGTTTTTGATAGTGAGGTTGTCTATAAGAATTGGTCTGAAGAATTCTTGGTGGTGTCTAGATATGTGGATTCTAGTGATGTATTATGGAGGATATGTTCATTTGGTTTGTATGGTGTTCCATCTCATTTTTCTTGTGATGGTTCAAATGGCATGTGAAGTTATGGAGTTCTAAGTTAAGTGTTGTTAGCTGGTATAGTTTTTGGTTGACAATTGTGGTGTATCCTACTTGGACCATATTCTTTTGGTATGGGTTTTCTTTAGAGAATGAGTTTGGTTATTGTTTTGGATCACACCATGATGTGTGGAGATCCATTTTGTGTAATTTGCATTGGAGGATAGTTTTGGGCTAACTAGTTAACATGCTTTAATGTTTATCGTACATTTTTCATTTGATGCCAAATTTGGAGGACATGTTCGAATGTTCAATTTTTTGGAAACATTTTGAAAGGAATTGTGGTGATGTATTTGGGTCCTCTCTATCTGCTAAAGTGGACCAAAATATATATTTTAGGTTTACATGGCCAATTTTATGTGTTACATTAGTTGTTTTGTGTATGGCCAACCTAGTCAAAGGTTTTAATGGATAATCTTGTATATGAAGGAGTGTGAATGTGTGAGTAAAGAAATTGGATGGGTGGAAACTGAAAAGCAGTGGATTTGATAGATTTGCAAGTATATTTGATGTTTGAGTTGTGCAAAAGTTAGTTGTGAAGAGCTTTGATGATGACATGTTTGGGGTGATAGTATTATGAGATAGTGTTTGAAGTTAGAGGTGTTTTCCACGATATTGGTCACTTGAAATAGTGGTTCAAGGATAATTTTATGATTAAAGAGATCTTGTTCATTTCAATTCATCAATTCCTTTCTTTGTCGGAGGACGGGGAGTCTCTTGGAAGCTTTCTATATCTTTCCCTGAGATAGTGTGTCTTAGTTTTGTAAATTATTTGTATCTTTCCCCAAGGTTGTGTGACTTATTTTTACAAGTCCTCTTAGAAGTAGTGTGTTTTGAAGGTAGCATTGTCATATATTATATTCATATTGTGAGTGTGATTCTCACCACAACTTTTTCTTGCTTAGGGTTTTTCATGTAAATATGGTGTTAATGTGTTTGTTGTGCTTTATTCTTTCATGATTTATTACTACTATTATTATATAGTTATGGTTTGAATTTTGAAGATCAGAATTTAAGTATGTTAAGGTCCAATCTAATTCGCTCCCCTATCAATCCTTTGGTGTGTTCAATGCTAAAAGATCTCTTTCACATCATCATTCTTGTATGTTAAGGTCCAATCAAATTCACTCCCCTATTAGTCCTATCAGTCCTATGTTGTGTTCAATGCTAATAGTCTTAAACTTTATCAAATTTTACACATTTCATCAATTTACATCATCTTCAAATTCAAAAATACAAATACCACTTTTATGCCATCCAAATTGAATAGTTGTTGTTGTGTTAATCTTTTCCTTTATAAAAGTGTGACACAGGTTTGTACTTTTACCCTCTCAAGGTCAGCTAAGACAAAGATCTAAAATATGTTACCACTAAACATTTTGGTGGTGGGAAGAAATTGATGAATACTGATGAACAGTAAATACCCAATAGGTACTGAGAGGTGGGGGGGGTGAATCAGTACAGACAAAAATTTCTCTGACAATTTAAACTACAAAGACTACACTAATTGGAAAACAACATCACCAACCTAAACCAAGACAGTATCGGTAAAACACAGTAAGACTATAAAAGATATAAACCGGTAACACTTAGATCTTCTCAAAACCTAATATCTCATCTCAACTTCACCAATATGCTTAAGCAAGTAATACATAAAAAATACAATGACCATTAGATCAACATGTATTACCGCTTAACAGAAAACACTAAAACATCACATGAAAAAGCATCACACATAACTCACTGAGTTTTCATGTAGAAACCCAACTAGGAAAAACCATAGTGGGGATGAATACCCACAAGTTGTTCTTGACCTCTTCTAAATTTCGCTCTTTTATGAGCCTAGTCCGGTTAAAGACTTTACAATAGGTTCTGCTAGGAATTGATTCTGCTAGGGATCACTCGATTAAGGGATGGCTAAATACCCAGTTAGAGGTTAAAACCTTGTTAAAGGTTACCTCATAAGATGATATGAAGAACTCAATGATTTTGAGTCACCCTGTTAAAGGATCTACAAAAAGTCTGTTAAAGCTACCCGATAAAGGTATTTTCCAATTGCTGAAATGGTTAGAAGTCAATAGGTAATACACTGATCTGATAACAACACTCAATGCCAAGGTAGATCCACTTCAGTTCCTTTACATCTGCAATCACACTCTACAAATCTCTACTCACTTATCTAGTCTGGTAAGAATTACCTCACATACATTCATTTGCCAACAACTTCAAATGAAAATCATCATCAACCTTATAGACAACAATTAGGTCGGTGGCCAAAATCTAAAACTCTAAGCATCTAGGTTAACAATAGAGTCAGTCCAATCCTAACCATTTAATCACATTACATAGGATAAAACAATCTTGAACAAATCTCAAGACATTCTGAATCATCCGTTCTTCACCGCTTCTGGAAGTTGATAACCCATCATGCGCTCTCCATCGTTTACAAAGATTTTGCACATTCACAAGGTAGATAGAATCAATCTTCTTATGCAAGATCCTCAAGGAAATTCTTCACACACACAAGGCTAACGTGGCAATGTGATCTAATCTTCATTTCAATGCTAACTCATCATAGGATGTCATCGATCGAATCGCACAAACTTGGAATGCATCAGTCGAAAACCCTGAAGCTGACACTGCCAACTGGTAGTCATATCAAGTGAAACCCCGATACAAACTTTGCATATACCAGTTCACTTGCCAGTTTACTTACTTCAACATACTGGTCCACACTTCATCATACCGGTTCACTTGCCAGTTTACTTACTTCAACATACTGGTTCACACTTCATCATATTGACATCAATGACAACATACATTATCATCATGTCATCAAACTCTGCACATATGCCAACAATATCCCACTTTGGCATTGATGGAAATACACAAAGATATCTCTACATATTCTTCCATATTATGTCTTCAATACTGTAGATGTCTTCTCTGCTTCACATCTTCTCCCCCTTTGACAACAATGCCAAAGTGGAGGCACAAACTTCCATGTTCCACTATGTTGCTCCCCCTGAAGAGTAGCATCCTTCAACACATAAATCTTGAAAAGATTTGACAATGCAATACCCGACTGATGTGGAGCACATACCTTTAGTTCACCTCTTCAAGGGGAAACACCCCTAATTCACCTCTTAAATAGGTAAATGTAGCCTTCAGTAGAGGCTTGGTGAATATATCTGCTAACTGCTCCTTACTAGAAACATGTTCCAATACAACCTCTTTGTTCTAAAATTTCTCCCTCAAGAAATGATACTTGAGCTCAAAGTGCTTGGCTCTAGCATGCAATACCGGATTCTTGGAAATATTAATTGCACTTGTGTTATCACAAAATATACTCACTGGTTCAGATACAAGGACTTTGAAACCACTTAATACATGCTTCATCCAAATTATCTAAGTATAGTTCATAAATGCTACTACATATTCTATTTTTGTTGTGGACTGAGAGATACAACTCTGCTTCTTGCTCATCCATGAGACTAGTCTACCACTGAGAAAGAATGCAACTCTGATTGTGCTCTTCTAGTCATCCACATTACTAGCCCAATCGACATCAGTAAACACTTCCAGATTGAAATCATTATTGTATGGATACCACAATCCATAATCTATAGTTTCGTTCAGATATCTAAGAATCCGCTTGGCTGCTACCAAGTGGGATTCTCTTGGACTTTTCTGAAAATGTGCAGCAATGCCCACTGCATGTGCAATATTCAGTTTGATGTGTACTACATAGTACAACTTACCAATCATTGACTAGTATTCCTTCTCATTCACCAATGCTGAATCATCTTCTTTTGACAATTTACAACTGGTCAGCATCAGTGTACCAACTGGTTTGTTGTCTTCCATGCCAAAGGTCTTCAACACCTCTTTGACATACTTGGACTGAGTGATAAAGATACCATCTTTCATTTGTTGAATCTGTAGTCCAATGAAGAACTTAATCTCTTTGATTAGTGACATCTCAAATTCCTTCTTCATTTCATCTACAAACGCATGGCTCATTTTATCATCTCCACCAAAAATTATGTCATCAACAAACACTTCATAGATCAGAATTTGATCTCCTTCTAACTTCAAATAGATATTGCTATCTTCACTTGTTCTTTCAAATCCAATCTTCACAAGATGGGAGTGTAAATGTTCATACCATGCTCTAGGTGCTTTCTTCAATCCATACAAGGCTTTATGTAGCCTACACACTATATCATTGTCTTCTGATAGGGAAAACCCATCTGGTTTCTCTATATACACTTCTTCTTCAAGTATTCCATTCAGGAATGTAGATTTTACATCCATCTGATACACTTTGAATTCCTTGAAGACTGCATATGCAAGTAACATTCAAACTCCTTCCAATCTAGCTACTGGAGAAAAGGTTTCTCCATAGTCTTCTCCTTCTTCTTGAGCATATCCCTTACATACCAATCTTTCTTTGTTTCTTACCACCGTGCCATCTTCATTCAGCTTGTTTCTAAAAACCCATTTGGTGCCAATAACATTTTTGTGCTCAGGTCTGGGTACCAAAGACCATGTACCATTCTTTTCTATTTGGTCAAGTTCCTCTTCCATAGCCTTAATCCAGTCTTCATCTTTGTGTGCCTCTTTAAATGTTTTGGGCTCAAATTCAGAAACCATGCAAGAATTCTCTCTGACCTTTCTTCTTGTAAGTATTCCTGCATCCTTATCCCCTATGATTTGCTTTGGATCATGATACAGCTTTACATACCTAGGAATGATCTTAGCTGATTCCTCTTGCTTTTCCTCTTCATCCTCATCTTCATCTTCATCTACATCTACCGCAGCATCTACTAGTGTAGAAGCATTGTTACTTGTACTTGGTTGTTTTGCAACCGGTTCCTAGAAGGTTACACCTGGTTCATCCAATTTCTCACTGTCAGTTTCCTCAGTTTTCTTAGAGGTTTCATAAACTCTAATATTGATACTTTCGACAATTCTCTGAGTCCTATTGTTAAAACACTTGAGATCTTTGCTCTTGGTAGAATATCCTAGGAATATTCCCTCATCATATTTTGCATCAAACTTACTCTGGTGTTCACTTCTCTTGATATAACACTTGCTACCAAATACTCTAAAGTATCTTACTACTAGAGTCTTACCGGTCCAATACTCATAAGGAGTTTTATCCTTACCTTTCTTGATGAGTACCTGGTTCATAGTGTAGACTGCAGTGCTCACCGCTTCTCTCCAAAAAGTGTGAGAAACCTTCCCTTGAATCAGCATCATTCTGGTTGCTTCAACTAAATTCCAGTTGTTCCTTTCTGATAGGCCATTCTACTATGGAGTTTGGGGGGCAGGCAATTGCCTCTTGATGCCATTCTCTTCATAGTACTTATTGCATTCACTAGAAGTGAACTCACATCCTTGGTCGGTTCTAAGGCATTTAATCCTCTTACCACTTTCCTTTTCAACTAGTGCTCTGAAGGCTTTAAAATTTCTAGAAGCTTCAGACTTATCTTTCAATAATGTGGCCCACATCATTCTTGAGAAATCATCAATAAGAATCATAAAGTACATATCTCCCTGAACACTCCTAGTTTTCATAGGACCACACAAATCAGTATGCACAAGATCAAGTAAATTATCTGTTGTGAAAGATTTACCTTTGAAGGTTGAGGAAGACATTTTCCCCAGTTGACATTCTCTGCACAAAGGATTCTCTGGTTTGTTCAGCACAGGCAATCCTCTAACTGCCTTGATCTTACTGGCCTTCACAATATTATCAAAATTTACATGGCAGAGTCTCCTATGCCATATCCAACTGTCATCAAACTTAGCCATTAGACATTAACTGATATTTGTATTTAACTGAAATAAGTTACCTCTGGTCTGCATACCGGTGGCCATCAGTTCACCACTCTTTCCTTTTATTTTGCATACTCCATCTTTGAATTCCAGAGTGAGTCCTTTATCATTTAGTTGGGCAACACTCAAAAGGTTATGCCTGAGACCTTCTACCCAATACACATTATCAGCAATGCTTTTTCCATTTAGAGAGATGGACCCTTTGCCTTTTACCATACATGGTCCATCATTACCAAATTGGACTACACCTCCATCATACTCTTCCAGAGATAGAAACTTTCTCTGGTCACGAGTCATGTGGTGAGAACATCCACTATCAATAATCCACTCATTAGAATTATCAAGGTGGGAGACAAGAGCCTTCTTGTCTGACACATCTTCCTTAATGGCTACAAGCACTATGTCTTTGCTTTCTTCATCTTTTGATTCATCATCAGTGACACCTTCATCAACTGCAACAAGACAGCTTCTCCTATTTTCTCCTTTGAACTTTTTAAAATTCTTCAGTTTGTCCTTATTATCACTATTAGGATAGTTGACAACAATGTGTCCTATCCTATTGCAAGAAAAACATTTCAAAGGGAACTTACCTCTATATTTTCTAGTTCTCTTAGGAAGTCTCTTGGAAATATCTTCAAATTCCATCACGATCTCCTCATCATCCATATCTCTACTTTGTCTAGGTTCATAGATAGTACCAACTTCTTTTCCCTTTCTAGATAGTGCAGCAGATGCTCTAAAGGCTGATTTAGTCTTCTGAACACTACCATTATAACTATTTAGCTCATATGTGGTCAACTTAGCAATTATGGAGTCTAGGGATACCTTTGTCTTGTCAATAGATCTTAGCTGCTGAATAGCGGCAACCCTTATTACATAGACTAGTAACAAGGATCTCAAAACTTTGCTGACAACGATGGGATCATCTATTGTACCTCCTACACTCTTGATGTCTCCAACAACAATTTTAATTCTTATCCCATATTATTGAATGGTCTCTCCTTCAACCATCTGCATGTCTTCAAATTTTCCCCTAAGGCTCTCTTCATTAGCTTGCTTCACATGCTCATTGCCACCATAGATAGTCTCTAGAGTATCCCATACATCTTTGGGATTGTCTTTATCCTGAACATCTATAACTCAATATTAGATACACTGCTGATAAGAGCTTCCATGACTTGCCCATTCTCTTGAATCTTTCTTCTTTGACAATCGGTGAGAGTACCGGTAGGGATAAAATAAGTATTCTCAACATAGTTCTAGTGCTAAGAAACCATGCTTTTAATGTAGATATTCATTTTGTCCTTCCACATCTTAAAGTTATCTCTGTTGAACTTAGGACCTTCCCTCTTCATCATTAGAATAGGATCTTTTCCTCAAGCAGTTAAGCTTATAGCATCGAGGCCCTGGAGGACGATCTGATACCAAGTGATGAATAATGATGAACTGTAAATACCCAACAAGTACTAAGAGGGAGGGGGGTGAATCAATACAGACAAAAATTTCTCTAACAACTTAAACTACAAAGACTGCACTAACTGGCAAACAACATCACCAACCTAAACCAAGATAGTACCAGTAAAACATAGTAAGACTGTAAAAGACATAAACCGGTAACACTTACATCTTCTCAAAACCTAATATCTCATCTCAACCTCACCCATATGTTTAAGAAAGAAATACATCAGAAATACAATGACCATTAGATCAGCATGTATTACCGCTTAATAGAAAATACTAAAATACCACATGAAAAAGCATCACACATAACTCATTGATATTTCACGTGGAAACCCAACTGGGAAAAACCATGGTGGGGATGAATACCCACAAGTTGTTCTTGAACTCTTCTGAAGTTCGCTATGTTAGGAGCCTAGTCTGGTTAAAGACTTTACAACAGGTTCTGCTAGGAATCGATCCTACTTGGGATCACCTAGTTAAGGGATGGCTAAATACCTTCTTAGAGGTTAAAACCCTATTAAAAGGTTACCTCGTAAGAGGATTTGAAGAAATTGATGATTTTGAGTCACCCTATTAAAGGATTTACAGAAAGCCTGTTAAAGCTACCCGGTAAAGGGATTTTCCAACTGCTGAAATGGTTAGAAGTCAACAGGTAATACACTGATTTGATAACAACACTCAATGCCAAGGCAGATCTACTTCAGTTCCTTTACATCTGCAATCACAATCCATAAATCTCTACTCACTTCTTTGGTCTGGAAAGAATCACCTCACATACATTCATTTGCCAACAACTTCAAATGAAAATCATCATCAACCTTATGGACAACAATTAGGTCGGTGGCCAAAACCTAAAACTCTAAGCATCTAGGTTAACAATACAGTCGGTCCAATCCTAACCGTTTAATCACATTACATAGGATAAAACAATCTTGAACAAATCTCAAGATGTTCTGCATCATCTGTTCTTCACCGCTTCTAGAAGTTGATAACCCATCACACGCTCTCCATTGTTTACAAATATTTTGCACATTCCCAAGGTAGATAGAATCAATCTTCTCATGCAAGATCCTCAAGGAAATCCTTCATGCACACAAGGATGATGTGGAAATGTGATCTAATCTTCACTTCAATGCTAACTCATCATAGGATGTCCTCGATCAAATCGCACAGACTTGGAATGCATCAGCCGGAAACCCTGAAGCTGAGACTACCAACCGGTAGTCATATCAATTGAAAACCCAATACAAACTTTGCATATACTGGTTCACTTGCCAGTTTACTTACTTCAACATACCAGTTCACACTTCATCATATCGGTTCACTTGCCAGTTTACTTACTTCAACATATTGGTTCACACTTCATCATATTGACATGAATGACAACATACATTATCATCATGTCATGAAACTCTGCACATATTCCAATAGAAATGAGAAGTGGACCATAGTACACCATTTCTCATCAAACATGTCAACAATGTTGAACACAATGGATCACTGAGAGGGGGGGTGAATCAATGATTTAAACACTTTCCTGGCTCAAGGATATACCATTAGCATATAACACAACCAATCGACAGACCGGTTAACCAAACAATATAAACTAAGTGTGAAGGAAGAATAGTTACTAGATCAATAATACACAAAACCCAATGTGGGAATAACCTCGATGAGAATAGTAGCTGCTAGAGATCTTCTGCTCGAATCCAGCCTCACAATGAAAATGATCTGATTACACTTTTAGGGCACCAACCCAAGGAGCACCAACCCCTACCAATTTATGGACACCTGTCCAAAGGAGATACAACCCCTGCACTAAGCACCAACTTAGTGATCAAATTGATAGATTTTAAATATAGTGATAAATCCATGTTACAAATAAGGTTTTGTAACTCTTAAGTACTTTGCTCTACCGGTTTCAACTTTACCGGTCACTTTCGCAATCTCTTCTTCTTTTCTCCATCTCTGTCGGGTCTCACACTCTTCTTAATCTTTTATGCCTCTACTGGATCACACTTGAGCTCTGCAACACATCCATAGTTTCTAACTCTATAGGTATTCCTTCCCTTTGTATTCTTCACACACTCTACCAGTATGAACACCTTTACCAGTTTCCTTCCTTTTCTCCGATATCACCTTCTTCACATAGTCACTTAGAATTTTCTTTATGATTGTTCTGAATGCATAATCATCACCTTGGTTTGCACTCTATCATCCCAAAATCAAAGTCTCAAGTTGGCATATTTAAAATTTGAGCCTCCCTCCCAAAACCCAATTCAAACTTAGGGCGATTAGGGTTTCTTCTCAGCTACCAAATATGTCTTAAATCCAATCCAATCTTCCTTAGATTGATCATTTGCATCGAGGAACTAAATCTATGTACTTTTTTCATTTGTCTAATGCATGTTTGATAAAAATAGAAAACCTAACCCTACTCTATGGCTTTGATTTTTGTCAACCATATTTAAGTTCTATCTGCTTCTTGCTTGAGGTCATCTTGTAATCTGGTTCATGCTTTGAGCGTGATGCCAACAACTCTCTGATCTTCCTCTATCATTCATTCTTCATCAAGCCACAAAAGCATATGATTTTCAATCTGCAATTCAAGGGGGCTTCACTAAATAATTACTTGTCCCTACAACTACTTTGCCTCGACTATGCAAACACACCGACATATACCTTCTTGCCACCTAGCATCCACATGACAAGCACGTCAGCTTACGACCCACTCATTGACATAGGGTCACTTCATACTTGTTCATCTGACAAATCCTTCTACTGCTATTTCCAACGTACTAAATATTTTCTCTTACTGGCAACACAACACATCGACAACTCACCTTATCCTCTGGTATACTGCTTCATTGTGATCTTGTTAACATTATGCCTCATCATCACAAGCTAGTAGCCAACCTTCATACATACTATTTTCATGCCTTTCTGGTATTTACTTAACATGCCAACACACTTCTTCATATCAGCTCTTACCAGTGACAACTCATGATTACACCATACTGGTTGATATCAATCTCCAATGCCAACAAACTCCTACTCACCGATTGACATCAATGGCAACTCAGTGCCTACAATCTCCCCCTTTGGCATTGATGTCAACACACACTACACTGATCTCTCTCCCCCTTTGATAAAAATGGTAAAGGGAACCTTGGTCTAAGACCAATCATATTGCTAGACTCCAAAATTTTTCTCCCCTTTTGACAGTCATGGGATCAGACACCAGATGTTAACGATGTGATTTACCATGTACAACTGCCTGAAATGATTGATAAATTTAATCACAACTCATTTCTGCAACCGGTAGGACACATTCTCCCCCTGTTTCCATGCTTCATGATTCAAGGTTCATGAGATGATAACAATTGTTAACTCCCCATGAACCATACAACTCCATACACATTAAGTGTTGCAAGATGGTGGGACAACTCCCAACTTTTGTCTGAACTACTCAAATTTTCTAAAAGGAAGTGACTTTGTAAATATGTCAGCAATCTACTCATCAGTTGGAATATACTCTATTATTACCTCCTTGTCTGCTACCTTCACCCTCAAGAAGTGATACTTGATTGCAATGTGTTTTGTTCTTGAGTGCATTACCAGATTCTTAGATATGTTGATTGCACCTGAGTTGTCACACCAGATTGGAATAGAATCCAATATTTCCACCTGTATTTCCTTCAATGTCTACTTCATCCACAAAACCTCTGAACAACATGTAGTAGCTGCTATATACTTGGCCTTAGTAGTGGATAATGAAACTAAATCTTGATTCTTGATGTGCCATGACACTAACTGGTCTCCTAAGTAGAATGCACCTCCACTTGTGCTCTTCTAGTCATCAACACAACAAGCCTAATCTACATTAGTATATGATTGCAAAGTGAAGTCTACTTTCCTTGGATACCACAGGCCATAACTGATTGTTCCTTTCAGATACCTGAAGATTCTCCTCACTGCATTTAGGTGAGACTATTTGGGGGCATCTTGGAATCTTGCAACCATGCACACTTCGTGTACTATATTTGGCCTAGATGTTGTTAGATATAACAAACTACCAATCATAGACCTATATAGTGTCCTCTCTACAATTGGTGACTCACCACTCTTGCTCTATTTACAACCAATCACCATGGGAGTACCTACCGGTTTGATGTCCTCCATTTGAAACCTTTTTATCATTTCCTTGGCATAATTGGTTTGGGAGATGAATATGCCTTTCTTTTGTTGTGAAATTTGCAAACCAAGAATGTAAGACAACTCACCTATCATGGACATCTCAAATTTTGTCTTCATCTGATCTGCAAAATCCTTTCACATGATGTCCTTATCTCCACCAAATATGATATCATCAACATACACAACAACTATAATCACATGATCTCCATTTACCTTGATGTATAAGTTGTTATTAGCATTCTCTTTTCGGAATCCTTTCACCTTCAAGTACTTGTCTAACCCGAAATACCATGCTCTCAGGGCTTGCTTCAAACCATATAGGGCTTTCTTCAAGCGACACACAAAATTTTCATCATCATGTAACTGAATTTCACCATGTACACTTCTTCTTCCAAGTTTCCATTTAAGAATACAAATTTTATATCCATTTGATAGACCTTATATCCCTTGTCAGTTGAGAAAAGAAGAAACATTCTAATAGCCTCAATCCTAGCAATCGGTGCAAATGTTTCTTGAAAATCTATTCCTTTTACTTGATAATACCCTTTGCATACTATTCTAGCCTTATGCCTAACAATCTTGTTCTTCATTCATCTTGTTCCAGTAGACCCACTTGGTACCTATGAAATTCTTGTCTGCTGGTCTAGGAACAAGTTCCCAAGTCTGATTTTTCTCAATTTGTTTCAGCTCTTCATCCATAGCATCTACCCACTTCTCACTTTTGTTGGCCTCATCAAAATATTTGGGCTCTATCTCTGTCATGAGGTAGAAATTGACCTGCTCATTGTTCTAGGCTAGTCTCCTCTTTGTTTGCACACCATCATCTTTATTTCCTATGATCAGGTCCTCCAGATGATTCTTCTGCACATACCGGTTTGGTGTCTTGCTTGGTGCTTCTTGTGGTTCATTCTCAGGTTGTCTTTCATCTCCATCATCTGAGTCTTCAATGTAAGGTGTTGTTAATTGTTCTCCCTTGAATGAATCCTCATCCACCTTAACATTTACACTTTCAACTACCTTTCTTATCCTCTTGTTATATAATTTATAGGCCTTTCTATGAGTTGAGTAGCCTAAAAAGATACCTTCATCACTCCAGGACTCAAATCCACCTAAATCTTGTTCATTCCTTTTGATGAAGCACTTGCGGCCAAACACCGTGAAGTGATTTAATGATGATTTCCTATTAGACCATAGCTCATACGGTGTCATGTTACTATTTACTCTCAACTGCACCCGGTTCAATGTGTATAATGCAATATGAACAACTTCCTTCCAATACATATTCAGTATGTTGGCTTCATTCAACATAGTCCTAGCCATCTCCTTTACTGTCTAGTTCATTTTCTCTGCAATGTTATTTTGTTGTGGTGTCCTTGAGGTTGAGTATTGCCTTCGGATTCCATACCTTTCACAATAACCCACAAATTCATTTGAAGTGTACTCTCCACCCCGGTCAGATCTCAAACACTTTAACCGATAACCATAGTCATTTTCTACCATCTTCCTAAAAATCTTGACTCTCTCAAATGCTTGTGACTTATCATGCAATAAGGTTACCCAAGTCATTCTTGAGTAATCATCTATGAATAACATGAAATATCTCTCACCGATCAATTCTCTTGACCTTGTTGGCCCACACAAATATGTATGTAGTAACTCCAAAGGTCTTGAGGTGTTATATTCCTTTATTTTGAAGTTGACCTTTGATTGCTTGCCTCTGACACATTCATCATAGAATGTGCTTTCTGGTTTTATGATTAGAGGTATGTGTCTCACATACTGGTTCTTGCTTATATTCACTAGATTATCAAAGTTCACATGGCCTAACATTCTATGCCATAAATAACTTTCATCTACCCGTCCCATCATACAATGATACTCAAAGCATTCCTTCAGATTGTATACATTACCATATATCCTTTTTCCTTCTGCTACAACCTGACTGGTACTCTTCTTCCTTATCTGACAACCGATAGAGTCAAAAGTAAATGTGTATCCCTTGTCACACATTTGACTCACACTCAACAAGTTATTTTTTAGTCATCCTACATAATAAACATCATGTGCCTTCAATTTGCCATCTATGTACAAAGTACCTTTTCCTTTTATCTTAAAGGAGGAGTTATCTCCAAATCTTACTGATCCTGCATTCTAATCTTCAAGCTTAATAAATTTCTTCTTGTCTCCGGTCATGTGATTGGAACATCCACTATCCACTACCCATAAATTCCTTCTTTCTCCATGTAGGGCATTCTGCACAATTAGACTTGATTCAGATTTGTTCTTGTCTTTCTCAATCCAAACTGGTTTCTCTTGTTTCTTCTTCTTAGTTGCAACATTTTGTTTCGGTTTTTCTTCTGCCTTCTAATCTGGTACTTCCTTTTTCTGCTATTTAGTCCTCAGTTTACAATGCTTTGCTATGTGACCAAAGTTTTGACACTTATATCATTTCACATTAGCATTAAAAGATGTATTCAAAACATTCCAATAGGACATCTTCAATTTTCTCCTACACTCATAACTCTTATGACCAAACTCATTGCAATTATAACATGTAACATTTGTATTTTGTAATGCAGCAAATGAGTTTATACTCTCAAAACTAGGGGTTACATTCATCATCCTACATTCTACCACTTTATGACCAAACTTATTACATCAGTAACGGTAACCATAGAATTCAGGTACATATCATTTTTGTCTCATAGAGCAACATGATTCTGTCTTACCGAATATTTGTTCCTCAATTGCTGAACTCTTGTAAACCCTTGATTATCAACATTCTTCATGCCTTTGTATCCAGCATATCGGTTTGTATGTTGACCCTTCTGGCCTACAACAACATTCTGGTTTATGAGTTGATTCCTTGGAGCAGCATCATATGTACATGTTTTTCCTTGCTCTCTTCTGGTGTTGTGAATTGTATTTCCTTATCAGTTGAGTCCTTGTTCCCTGAACTTTGTCCTTCTTCAAACCCAAGTCCACCAGTATCCTTGGATTGCTTTTGATTGTTCAACATTTTGTCTAGGGATTTTGTGTTGCTTTCATACTTGCTTTCCATCACCAATTCATTTTTTCTCTTCCCTAATTCCTTTCAGAGCTTAACAATTTCTTCTTCCAAGTTCTGATGCTTCTTCTCCTTTTCACTCAAGTCGGTACTAGTATCTTCACAAATCCTCTTGGCCTCTTCCAATTGAAGTTTTAGATCTGCAATTATTTTCTTGGATTCTTCAAGAGATTGCTCCAACATCTCTTGTTCTTCGACTGCAACCTTTTTCACCTTCTTTGGATCTCTTCTTTTTTTCTTCAGCTCTTCCAAGGCACTGATGAGATCTGCTTCAAGATCCACTTCACCTTCTTCTTCTTCTTCTTCTTCTTCTTCATTTGCTTCTTGTACCAGGACACCTTGGGCCATAAAAAAGTTTGCTATGACTTCTTCTTCACTACAACAGTCATCTGAGACACAATCCTCATCCGTGGCATCATCTTCATGAGTGTAGAGGTTGCTCTGCTTCTAGTTGTCTCTTCTTCCTTGCTAGTAGACATCCTTCTTTTTATCTTTACCAGATGATCTACTAACAATTTGTTGATCATTTGTATCCTTATCACCATAGGGACATTTGGTAGAAAAATGTCTTATCTTTCCACAATTGAAACATTTCAAGGGTAGCTTGCCTTTGTATTTGTCGGAACCCCTCTTGAGTCTTCTGACAAATTTAGCCATGATATCATCAAAATTTTCACTAGTTCCAACTTGAGCAGAATTTTCTTTTCCTTTCCTTGATGTGTTAAATACAACTTCTTTCTTCACAGCCTCAGTACTGACAGTCCTCATCTCATAAGCAATTAGGGAACCATATAGCTCATCCATTGTAAAGGTTTTCCGATCTTTTTCTTCTTCTATTGCTTAAACATTTGTATCATACTTAGATGTGAGAGATTTAAGTACTTTCTTTACTACCACCTCGTCTTTCACTTCTTCTGCAAGCCCTCTAATGGTGTTTGTTATTTCATCAATCCTTTGAAGATAGTTCACAATATTCTCTTCATCTTTCATCTTCAAACCCTCAAACTAAGCTCTCAATGTCTGTAACTTGGCTTCCTTGACTTTAGCATCACCTTCAAATATTTACTACAACTTATCACAAGTTTCTTTGGCAGATGAGCAGTGCATGAATTGAACAAACTCACTATTAGACAACCCATTGAGAATGGCATTTTTAGCTTTGGCATTGTTCTCATATTCTTTCTTAGCATCTGGATATATAGGGGGAACATTTGGTACTGTATACCCATTCTTAACTGACATCCAAACATCAAAACCTAGAGAGGACAAATAGGTTTCCATTCTTCTATGCCAAAAGGCATATTGACACCATCAAACATAGGAGCTTTCAAGGAGGCAGATTAATTTCTTGGCATTGTGTGCACTTGACAAGATCTACCCAAGCTAGAAAATGCTTTGACAAAACAGGGCACCTTAGCTCTGATACTAATTGTTAGACATAATGGATCACTGAGAGAGGGGGGGTGAATCAGTGATTTAAACACTTTCCTGCCTCAAGGATATACTAGTATCATATAAAACAACCAATTGATAGACCGGTTAACCAAACAATACAAAGCAAGTGTGAAGGAAGAATAGTTACTAGGTCAATAATACACACACATAAAAATGCATCACATAACACCAGATATATGAGGAAAACCCAATGTGGGAAAAAACTCGGTGAGAATAGCTTCTGGAGATCTTCTGCTCCAATCCAATCTCACAATGAAAATAATTTGATTACACTTTTAAGGCATCAACCTAAGGAGCACCAACCCCTAATTTATGAGCACCAACTCAAAGGAGCACCAACCCCTTCCAATTTATGGACAACTATCCAAAGGAGCTACAACCCTTGCACTAAGCACCAACTTAGTGATCAAACTGATAGATTTCAAATACAGTGATAAATCCCTATTACAAATAAGTTTTTGTAACTCCTAAGTACTCTGCTCTAGTAGTTTCAACTTTACCAGTCACTTTCACAATCTCTTCTGCTACTCTCCCTCTCTGTCGGGTCTCACACTTTGCTTAATCTTCTCTACCTTTGTTGGATCACACTTGACCTCTACAACACATCCACTGGTTCTAACTCTGCAAGTATTCCTTCCCTCTGTATTCTTCACACACTCTACCGGTATGAACACTTTTTCCAGTTTCCTTCCTTTTCTCCGATATCACCTTCTTCACACAGTCACTTAGAATTTTCTTTCTAATTATTTTGACTGCACAATCATCACTCTGCTTTACACTCTATCATCCCAAAATCAAAGTCTCAAGTTGGCATATTTAAAACTTGAGCCTTCCTACCAAAACCCAATTCAAACTTAGGGCGGGTAGGCTTTCTTCTCAACTAACAAATTTGTCTTCAATCCAATCCAATCTTCCTTGGATCGATCATGTGCATCGAGGAACTGAATCTATGTACATTTTTCATTTGTCTGATGCATGTTTGCTAAAAATAGAAAACCTAACCCTTCTCTATGACCTTGATTTTTTTTGACCATATGTAAGATCTAGTTGCTTCTTGCTTGAGGTGATCCTGTAATTTGGTTCATGCTTTAATCATGACACCAACAACTCTCTGATCTTCCTATGTCGTTCATTCTTCATCAAGCCACAAAATCTTCTGATTTTCAATCCACAAATCAAGGGGGATTCATTAAATGCTTACCTATCCTTGCAACTACCTTGCCTCTACTATGTAAACACACCGACTGTTAGACACAATGCACCACTAAGAGAGGGGTGAATCAGTGGTTCTCAATCTTTCCCCTATAACTATCCTATGTGAGTATACTGGTTCTCAGATTCTAACTCAATGCAGACTTACCAGTTAGAGGAGAGACCACCACAAATGCAAACACATACAAAGGGACATCACATAACACCAGTATGTACAAGGAAAACCAAAGATGGGAAAAATATCAGTGAGGTGAGCAATGTTGCTGGAGTCTACTACTCCAATCCAACCTCACAATGAAATCTATTACAAAGTTTATGGCACCAACCCAAGGAGCTACAACCCCTGATTTAGGGCACCAACCAAAGGAGTACCAACCCTTGATTGTTTAGGGCACCAAACCAAGGGGCACCAACCCCTAACTGATTTATGGGCTACAACACAAAGGAGCTACAACCCCTGCTAGTTTATGGGCACCAACCCAAAGGAGCTACAACCCCTACACCGAGCTACAACTCAATGATCACAATGATAGCATCAAATACAAAAGTATTTATACTGTTACAAGTTAATCTTGCAACCATTTCATATACTTCACTCTGCTGGTGAGCCACCTTCTCTGCTGCACCAGTTCACCTCTCTCTATTGCTGCTTTGTCAATTTACACTCCACCAGGTACCTTGCTCTACATCTGCTTCACCAGATCTCTGCTACACTACTCTATACTTCATCACTCTCTACTGTCTTCCAGCTAATACTAGCACCTACTGATTATCTTCTGTGATGCACTCTTGCTGCTAATCGGTTGCTTTAACCTTACCGATTAAACCCTTAGTTAAACCCTTTCACAAGTTTAACCTTTACTCACTCAGTCGCTATATTCTTTTGCTATTTTTACTCTGATTGATCTAACTTTTCTCATGCAACACTCAATCACTTCACAACAACTATATTCTCTCCCATCCAACAACACTTAACAATATCTTTGGCTTGCATATTTATAGCCCAGTCTTCCTGGCAAAAGACAATTCAAATCATAGGTAGTTAAGGTTTCCTCATCAGCATCAAGGAAAACTAAATCCAATCAGATCTTATCTTATCTAATTTCTCAAACAACTATTTGCACATCACTGCCATTTTCGTGCCTTCCAGAACATGCTCTCTATGTTTGGCATTCTGCATTCAATCTGTCAGTTCATCCCTTGGTCAAATGCTATAAATGGCTTAGTTGTTTCCTTCACCAACCCAACCTGCACAATTAGTTTGTCATGGATCTCAAGCCGCAAACCTCTATCGTGAATCCTTGAGCTTCACAGTCACCATTAATGTTGAACCAACTGCCAACTACCTCATCGTCACTCTACAACAACCTTTGCAAGTTCACCACTCCACCTCCATGTGGCATCACTGTCAGTATCCACCTCAGCTGAGTCACCTATGTTGGTTCAGACAAGATCAACGACCATCATGCACTACTAGTGCACATCTACCTACTCACCAAACCTGCCTATATATCATACTTTATCGGCTGACCTTCATGCCATCACCTTTTCTATCCTGTAGGTGTATACCTTTGTTCATTTTTCAGCAACACCATGCACATCTTGTCCTGATTGACAAAATATCCTTTCCTTCATGCCGGTGAAACACTTATGTTTGCACTTCACTGCTCGGTCGGTGAAACACCTCTATGAATATGTTTACTTGCCAACAACATGGCTACTCTGACAACTCTCCTTAACCTTTAGTTTGATGCACTCCTCTTTATTAGGTGATAACCTTATCTTCCTTGTGTCTTCTATGGTATTTCACCGGTTGTCATAACATGTCAACTATCACCAATGCAAATTCTAGTAGATGTGTCTGTTGGTGGACAACATACTTTCCTTCTTGCTGGTGAGACCCGTTGATAACACCAAGTCATCAAACTCCAACTATTCTGTACAAAACTTCATCTACATCCGGATATCACCATGTATGTTCTTGCAGACTCACTAGCATCCTTCTTCATCTAACCAGTTCTCCTCTCAACTGGTTTGTCAAGATGACAAACACACCATCTCAACTCCTCATTCTCCCTTCACTATCCCAGTAGCACACCTTGTTTTTTCTTTCTTATCCAGTGTGCATTTCTGATCTCATGCTTTGGAGGCTTCCTCATCTTCTACTTGTTCATTCGATCTCTGCATTCAATCACATGCCTATCTCAGGGAATCATTCTGCTCATACAAGTGTGACTTCACTGACGGGAGGATACATCTTCAACTTGACATATGTCCTAGTATCTTTCCATATGTCATCTTTCGCATAGAAGCATCATACTCTATCAACCTATCACATAACTTGTGATAGCATCTTCATCTTGTGGGAGTTCTGCTAGTTAACATCATACTAGTAATCTAGTGGAATGCACAAATCACCTCCGGTGTTAATGTGATTCAAATAACATTTCTCCTCTTTATCACAATTAGCCTCCCAATATGCCTTATCTTTCATGTTGGTTGTATGCATCAATATGTCAACAACCTTTTAGTCACCAGTCTCTTAACTGCACCACTAGCATACCGGTACATACTGGTTCATCCTTCTTTATACTGATGGTCACCAATGACAACACATAAATTCTTCTCCTATATCGGTTATCATGCTAGGCCTGTTGACATCAATGATAGCAATACCAACAATCTATCAAACTAGTTGCATTCTTCTATACAGGTTGACATCAGTGACAACACACTTCCAACTAAGATCTAGCTGCTTCTCGCTTGAGGTCATCCTGTAATCTAGTTCATGCTTTGATCGTGAAGCCAACAAATCTTTGATCTTTCTCTGTCGTTCATTTCATTCTTCATCGAGCCACAAAAGATTCTGATTTTCAATCTGCAAATCAAGGGGGCTTCATTAAATGCTTACCTGTCCCTGCAACTACCTTGCCTTGACTATGCAAACACACTAACATCTACCTTCTTGCCACCTGGCATCCACATGATAGGCATGTCGGCATATGACCCACTCACTGACATAGGGTGGGGTCATACTTTTTCATCCGACAAATCCTTCTACCGGTACATAACCTTACCGATATGACCAACATATCAAATATTTTCTCTTATCGGCAACACACCACATCAACAACTCACCTTATCCTCAGGTATACTGCTTAATTGTGATCTTGTTAACATTCTGCCTCTTCATCACAAACTAGTAGCCAACCTTCATACATACTAGTTTCATGCCTTACCAGTATATACTTAACATGCCAACCCACTTCTTCATATTACCTCTTACCGGTGACAACTCATGCTTAAACCATACCGATTGATATCAATCTCCAATGCCAACAAACTCCTACTCACCAGTTGACTCAATGGAAACTCAATGCCAACAAACATGTTACAAACATCACCGAAGTTAGACCCAAAACACATCTGCACTCTATGTTACACATCTTCAATATCTGGTCCAAAACCTCAAGCTTCAGACCAATCTTGACCCAAAGATAGTCGTGAGTCACATCTTTTGAAACATCAAACTCGTCTAATAAAACTAGGAAACCTCCAAGTGCACAACATGCCTCAATCAAACACTTTTGCTCGACATACCACATCCAAACCTAATCCAGAACACTAGAGTTGACATCAATGACAACACATAATATAATGCTAACATTAGCATCATCAATTGTTAGTGTTAATATTTGAGTGGTTTCAATCCATCCTATTTCCATTTGGGAGTATTTTAGAGTGTGTTGTGAAGACATGCAAATACATAAAGGTATCATTTCTCTTGGTTCTTGTGGGTTTTAACTTAAAGTGGGATTTTAGGGTGTTGCGAAGGTGTTTGTCTCCTTGCCCATCCTCTCATTACACATATCAGTGGTTCCTACTATCTAGGGGAGTAGTTTGCATACTTCATCCTCGAGTCATTTTTGATTTTTTTATGTTCCTCAAATTTTCTCGGGGTATTTTTTCTACTCCAATGTGTCTGTGGTATTCATGGGATTGATCCTGGGCTTCTATATGCTCATTGGTTAGGACAACAATATGAAATGAAGGACAACAACATGAGACTTGGTTGTTAAAGACACTATCACCTAGAATGGACACTAGTGTGCCTTGAGGATTAATGCATGTAATGCTAATATCCCTAAGCCTTCCCAAGGTTTCCTAAGCCTTCTATTCTAGTTGGTTTGCATTTAGGGACTTTGTTCTCCTTCTTGTGTGTTGTCATATTACAACATGATCTTGTATGTTTTAATTGAGCTAGTAGACTCCTCCAAGTGTAATTAGTGTTTTAGTCTTGAGTCGGTCAACCTATTGTGATATGGACTCGAGGTTGATGATGTCGTCATCCCATACTGGTGTTCTTGGTGAGAATATACGATCCCATTTGGTGTCAATCATCATCAAGGAATCATCCTAAGTCTATTTCTATTCTATCACTTCTTGTGGTGAGTGGTTCTATTGCTAGCCTTTGACTCTTGTCACCTTACTTGTGCAATGGTGTGGTCTTCTCAAGTGTTCTTGTGTGTCATTGTTTTTCTTAGAACACTCTGTTGCATGTTGTCATTCAAGGGTGACATGTACTGTTGCATCTTTATCGTGAAAGCTATTAAGCTTATTTGGAATGTATATAAAAAAATATTTTAGGTTTTCTTGGCCTATTTCCTCGAGGGTTTCTTGGTGGGGTATTACACACTATCAGATCTTAGTTATTGTAGATTGTGCCTTATTATGTATTCTAGGTGGATAGTGGGCTTCTTGGTCCTCCATAGAGTGGTTCTATTTGGTGAGTTCTTGACGACCTATCTAAGTCCATGTTGGTGGCCTTTGCATTTTAGGGATCTTTTTTGGTTAGTTTTTGGTGTTTTTGGTTGGAGATTTCTTTTATAGGTTCCGTGGAAAAGTCTGTTCTGGTTTATAGTTTTTAGAAGAAGGCTTTTATTGCTCCTATTTTGGCCTCTTTTCATTAAATTTCTATTCAAGTGGATTTTTCTCCTATAAAGGTGGATAAATTTATTATGGGAGAAGTTGGGGTTTTGTTTTATGTTTTACTTGCTTCCTCTCTTGCTTCTCCTATTGAGGTGCAAGTTGAAGGCTTCTTCTATTGAGATGGAGATTGGTTGTGTGAGAGAGATTGGGAGTTGCTACAAGGGAGATTTTGCTACCCATTTTCTAAACTTTGGCTCCAAGGTGATTGTTGTTGCCATTATTCTTCTTTTCTTTCATTTTTCCCGTATTGAGTCAAATATTGAGGATGATGGTGGGAAAGTGTTTTTGCATGAAATGAAAGTTATGAGAGCTTTTTTAAAACCCACTACTTAAGTTATTTTATTGTGTAGCATTTTTAGATTGTAGGATCAAATGAAGGTTATGGGAGCATTTTCAAAACCATTGCTCCACTTATCTTACTGTGTAGTTTCTCTTGGCTACTAGATAATTGGCCTTCTTTTTTAGGAGGGTTAGTGTTTTATAGTTATTTAATCAAGGACTTTTATTGTTGTTGGAGCCTTCATGTTGTAGGCTATTTTGTTGTTGTTTTGGTATTGGTTTTACATGTTCTCTTCTTATGTGGCAACTTTCATTGTAAAAGGTTTTTTTGGGGCCCTTCAAAACCTACTTTACATCCAATTAAAAACAAAACAATAAAAAAATGATTGTCATTTAGAAGACAAATCAAACAAGGAATACCTCTTAGTATATTAAAGATTCTTCTTTCCCTTCACTAGGCATACTATAGGCATTATAAGGACACTCTTGTCCAAACATTTATATCATGTTAATCAAATAGTTTAATAACATTGATTTATTTCTCTAACATAAAAATATGTGATGAGTGTTATGTAAGTTGAATGAAGTATGCATCCATAGACAAAGAATATAATCAGTATTTTATTTTATGTATTAAAAAGTGTTGTCATTTGAAATACTAATAAATTATAGTCCACATATTTTAATAATATAACAAACAAAAAAATTCAAAGAAATTTACATCAATCAACAACATTATAGAAAAAATAATATTGAAACGTGTCTCTTTATACCTATTTCAACCTACTGGAAAGACTTGACTCCCCATGTTCAAGATATACATCTCCTCTAGACTCAAAAGACTTGACTTCCCATTTTCAAGATATACATCTCATCTCGACTCGAAAGACTTAATTTTGTTTGATTGGCGTCTTGTAATTTGCTTTTACTTCTCTTTATTTTATTGAATATCGCGAATCAAACGAAAAGGTGACTTGACAACACGCATGCCATTTCATATATTCCACGACTGTCTATGTCAAAATGATGCCAAAATAGTTCTCGGCCCACTCACTATCTTTGTCTGCCCAGAGCTATTTCGAACAGGTCATATCATGCTAGCAAATTGCCGATTAATATTAAATAGTTAAAAAAAAAATTCCAAACCTAAGTTTGACGGTGCTATGAGGAAAAAGTTGAGTCTTTAGCATTTGCAAAGTTAATATCATGAAAATTCTGGATTTAATCATCTGGAGCTTTTATTATCAACTATGTGATATGCCCTGTAGCTTCTCATACATGTATTATGTGAATTTAATATGAATTAATGCATGGAATTGATATTGGAATGATACCTATTTTACCTAACATTTGGGGACATGTTATGAGTTTAGTTATAATTTAGAAGACTTTTGTTGAACACAATGTACCACTGAGAGGGGGTGAATCAGTGGTTCCTAAAAACTTTTCTTTTTAAACGAAGCTTGGAGTACCGGTTAAGAACCTAAACACTAATGTATTAACATAGCTATGAGAGGAGAGGAGCGGTGAGCGGGAAATTCAAATTTCAAACTTAGGAATGGCGGATTTCATGGGGATGGCAGTCTTTCTGCAGGAGGAGCTGGTAATCAGGCTAGTTTCCAGGCCTCTCAGGGTAATGAAGGGGACAAGTTGACAGTCAAATTGGTGGAAGACAAAGATTCCAAAAATGGGGACCCACGTGATAGAGATAAGGAAAAAAAATGGTCAGTGCTTTTTGGAGTGCAGCCACTGGTGAAATCTGGGCTTCCGGAAGTTAAAAATATATCCGATCCCGTGACAGGGGTTGTTGCTATCTCTGTTCCGGATAAGCTGGTTGATCTCACTATGTCTGGTTTAGCTATGACCTTAGTTGGAAGGTTTGCTAGTTTTAGGCCTAACATTGATGTTGTCAGGAATTTTATAAGAAGGAAATGGGTTCTCAAAGTTCAAGTGGATGTGGCGGCTTTACCTAGGGGTTTTTTTCCTTTGCTTTTAATAACGAAGAAGATATGAGTAAAGCTCTATGTGAAGGGCCATGGATGTATGACAAGTCAACCTCGGTTTTACAGAAATGGGCTCCTAACCTTTCTCTTGATGAGTCCTTTTTTGTGTCAGTGCTTGTGTGGATGCACCTCCCTGGCCTTCCACTGGATTTCTGGAATGAGGAGGTCTTTAAAGGGATAGTGAGTTCTTTTGGGGAACTTCTCTCGATCGACCCGATGACTACAGCTAAATAAGGGTTGGTTTTTTCTCATATATGTGTTAATGTTAATCAAATGACTGATATGCCTCAATCTATTGAGATTCTATCTAAATTGGGGAAATGGACCCAAGTGATTGAATATGAATCTCTCCCGTTTGTCTGTTTTCACCATTAAAAGTCTGGTCATTGGGCGAAATCTTGCCCGCTCAAGAAGAGTAAGATTGGTAAGAGTGATAGTAGTTCAAAGCAGAAATGGCAAACGAAAGGGAAGAGAGAAGATCCAACTATAGAGTGTGCTCTAGATAAGGAAGTGATTGAGTTGGAAAATGAGGAAAAGAAGGATATGAATAGTAATAATGAAAAATTTGTTTGTGCATGTTCTAACAATCAAATAGAGAGCAATAAAGAGGAAGAGCAAGGGATAGATGTAAATGCTCATAAATTTGAATCAGAGGACTAGAAGGGAGGGCCTATCATCCAGGATAAAGCTGATGAGAGTTCCAATGATGATGTTTCTGCTTCATCTAATTCTAAAGAAAATGGGGGAGACTTCAATGATGTGTAGGACTATAACATTTTGGATTTTGAGCCTTTTCTGTTATTAACCAATGGAAGTCTTAAGCCG
Organism: Cryptomeria japonica; assembly: GCF_030272615.1. Lineage (NCBI taxonomy): Eukaryota > Viridiplantae > Streptophyta > Pinopsida > Cupressales > Cupressaceae > Cryptomeria > Cryptomeria japonica. The sequence continues at coordinate 219,609,932 of NC_081408.1, read as the reverse complement.
ATCCAAAGTAAAACTCCACCTAAAAGTTTGGAAATGGTGGCTTTTGAGGGAAATCTTAGGATTCTCAGTACTAAAGAAGGCAAATCAAATAATGGAGGACCCAATGGAGGTATTTCAACTAGAAGCAAGAATAAGAAAGTGGCAGATGTTGGAAGTCACAGCAAAAAGTAGGGGAGACCTTCTCTAAAAAATCAAAGGGAACAGGAAAGTTGGAAGAACCATGCTGACGGAACACAGAGCTCCATCGAGTTAGCCTTATCCCCAGTTAAAGTATGAAGATATTTTCATGGAATATAAGAGGGCTGAATGCCCCCCATAAGTAGGATGTGTTATGTAATATTATAAGGGATCATAAACTGGATGTTGTTCTTGTTCAGGAAACTAAGATGTGCAAGGATAAAGTGGAAAGGATTATAATATTAAAAAATGATGGAGTTATTGGAACCAGTTCGAAGGGTGCCTCTAGAGGAACAATGATTTTTTGGAACCAAAATACCATTATAGGGAAGGAAATCATTTCAGAAGTCACTAGAACCTTAGTTCTGCTTGAGAATATTAAGGATAACTTTGTCTAGGTTATCTCTAATGTCTATGCACCTAACTCTAAAGCTAGGAGATCTAAATATTGGAGGAGCCTTGCTGAAGATAGACTAAATTTTGCTAATAAAAGCTGGTTAATTTTGGGAGATCTCAATACACCTCTTAAAGAGGATGAAAAGATGGGAGGCCTCCCTTTGCAACTAGAGGGAAGACAAGATCTTATGGATTTTATTAATGATCAAGCTCTTATGGATGTGGATCTCCAAGGGATTAATTATACTTGGACCAATCGTAGAACTGGATCTGATCTTATTCAAGTAAGGTTGGCTAGATCCCTGATTTCTCCTGAATGGATTTCTAAGTATAGTTGCTCTTTGGCGTCTATTATTAAGATTGGATCTGATCATTACCCTATCTCTTTTACTGCTAATTCTTTTTCTGGTAAGAGAAATTTCCCTTTTAGATTTGAAAAAGTGTGGTTATCCCACCCGTCTTTGGAAGTCTGTGTTGCTAATTGGTGGAATTCTGAGATTGAGGGAACGACTTTATTCAGAATAGCCAAAAAGATTAACATAATAAAGGCCAAAATCAAAATATGGAACAAAGAGATATTTGGTGATATCTTTAAAAGCAAAGCCCAAATTAAGACTAACTTTAAGGATGTCCAAGATAAAATCCAAGAGGAAGGGCTTTTAGAGGACTTGAGATCTATTAAAAATGGGTTGTTGTCAAAATACCATACTATTATTTCTAATGAAGAGACTTTTTGGAGACAAACATCAAGAGCCTTGTATTTGAAGGAAGGTGATAGAAAACACTTGGTTTTCCACTTGACAACTCTAAAGCATAGGGCGATTAATAGGATTTCCAAGTTATCTTGCAATAGGGGGATTTTATCAGATGAAAATGATAAGAAAGGAAGCTTTGGATTTTTTCAGCAATCTTTTGGGAGGGGTGGATGATTTGGATATCAGAAATCAAGACCTTCTTGTGTAGGTTATCCCTCCCATTCTAAATGAGGATGACAACAAAAATCCCTCTCGGATCCCTTCTAATCAAGAAATCAAAAAGGCTGTGTTTTCTTTTCAAGGAGATAAGTCTCCTAGTCTAGATGGATTTCCAATGTTCTTCTTCCAAATCTTCTGGTATATTGTGGAGATGGTTATCTATAATGGATTCAAAGACTTCTTTAGCTCAAGGAGACTTTTAAAATAATTGAATGCGGCCTTCATCTTTCTTATTCCAAAGGTTTCTGGAGATGACTCTCTCAATAAGTTCAGACCTATTAGCCTTTGTAACTCTGTTTATAAGATTATTTCTAAGGTTCTTACTTCTAGAATGCTGGATATTCTTCCCAGGATTATTTTAGCTCAGCAGAACGGTTTTGTCCCTGGTAGACAGATACTAGATTCTATTATTTTAGTTCATGAAAATATTCACTCTTTAACTGCCACTAAAAATCAGGGTAAGTTGGATGTGTATAAAGCCTATGATAGAGTGAATTGGAAATTCCTCTTCAGAATTATGAAACCTTTTGGGTTTGGGGATAAAGCGATTTAGCTTTGCTCCCTGTTTACTGGAACTTCCTCCTCTGCAGTTATTGTTAATGGATCCCCTTCCAGTTTCTTCAAAAGTTCTAGAGGTCTAAGACATCGGGATCCAATCTCCCCTATCTTGTTCACTATTTTAGATGAAATCTTGGACAGATATATAATAAAAAATGTGGAAGATGGAAAACTCAAAGGCCTTAAACCTTCATCTTCCAACTTAACCTGTAGTCATGAATAGTTTGTTGATGATTCGATTACTATGGGGGAAGCTACTATTAGGGAAGCAAGAAATATGAAGAATATTATGGACACCTATGAAATTGCTTCTGGCCAAAAAATTAATTGGGATAAGAGATCTTTGTTCTTCATCAATACCCCTGTTGAAAGACAAATAAGGATTGAAAGAATCCTTGGATGTAAAACTGCTTAATTTCCTTCAACCTATTTGGGGCTCCCTCTTTGTTTAAAGCCTCTAGAGAATTTTTGGATGAAGTTGGTTGATAGATTCAATTCTAAATTGGTCAGGTGGAAATGAGCTATCCTTAGTCAAGTGGGTAAGGTTACGCTGCTTAAAGCTACTCTTCAAAATTTGCCTATTTATGCCCTCAGCCTGTTTAAAATCCCCAGAAATTTTGCGGAGGCAATTGAAAGAATTCAAAAAAAAATCCTTTGGTTGGGAGTGGAAGACAATAATAGAATACCCCCTTATTGCTTGGAACAAAATTTGTACTCCTAAGGCTTTTGAGGGGTTGGGTTTAAGGAATATTATTTCTATGAATAATGCCTTGTTAGCTAAACAAATTTAGAAAGTGAAAGGGGAGGATAGAGAATGAAATTTAATTTGGAAAAAGAAATATCTTTATATGCAACCATCTGAGGAAGAATTTTTGGAAAACTCCTTTTCTATTGGAGGCTCAACAATTTGGAATGCAGTTCAAACGACTAAAAGTTGGGCTACTGCTGCAAGAATGTGGAAATTGGGGAATGGAAGAATTATTAGATTTTGGGAAGACAGATGGCTTTTGGATAAACCTCTGCAGGATATCCCTATCCTTAAGGAATGGAAAGATTGGTTCAAAAATAGGTATGGTGGCTTTGTTAGAGACTATTGGAGAAACGGGAAGTGGATTGAGTTCAGCCAACAATGTCCAGAATTAAAGTTTCTTGAGATTCTACTTTCTTCCAAACAATTTAGGGACTTTGAGGAGGACAAGTTGATTTGGAGAGAGACTTTGGATGGGAATTTCTTCGTGTCTTCAGTGGTGGCTATTCACAACAAAGCTCCAGAAGAGATTCCTTTGTGGGCTAAAGTGTGGATAAAGAACTTGATACCCAAAATCAATATCTTCTTTCAGATTTTTATCCAGAACAAGGTGCTGACTATTGACAACCTCCAAAAGCATGGATTTGTTTATCCTAACAAGTGTTCTCTTTGTTGCAGGGAAGAGGAGTCTTCTTGTCACATCCTCTACTAGTGCACTTTCAATCAGGAAATCTGGAATATTATTTTTAGTAGGTGGAAGTTGAGCTGGGTTTTCCCGAACTCTCTGGGGGAGTTCTGGCAGCAATGGCATTGTCCTAACTCCAACTCTAAGAATGTTGAGCTATGGAAACTTACTCTCCCTAATGTGATATGGAATATCTGGAAGGAGCACAACAATAGGATTTTTAGGGATAAAAGTGCTAACCCTGAAGTTCTAGTGGATAAAATCTATAGATGGATATTTGAATGTTTAAATGGAACTAGTCATGGTTTAGCTGCTAAAGAGGACTTTAATGACAGATGGAATCTCTCTAATATCAAATCTAGTAAGGATAAGGGTAGGGATGGTCTTGTTTGGTGCTTTCCATCTCAGGGATGGATAAAGGCCAACTTTGATGGTGCGTCTAAGGGGAACTCGGGTAAAGCTGGTTATGGGGGCATTACCAGGAATTTTGTTGGATGTTGCCTGGTGGCAGTTGTTGGCCCTCTAGGTAATCAAATTAGTCATTATGCAGAGGCCTTTATAGCTTTGAATACTTTGATTATTGTAAAAAATATAAATCATGATAACTTATGGCTGGAGGGAGACTCTCTAAACATTATTAAGTGCCTGAAGGGAGAAAATGAGTCATCTTGGTTTATAGAAAATATAATTTTTAAAGCTAGAGAAATTATAGCTAGCTTTAAACTTATTATAATTGAACATGTCTTTCGAGAAAAAAATTTGGTTGTGGATGGTCTAGCAAACCTAGGCATAATTTCCGAAGCTCAAAGTATTTGGTATGGGGAAGGTAATATTAATTTAATATTAAAGATCTTATAAGAAAGGATAGATTCATGGGGAAAGATGGATCCCACAATTAATCATGAGATTTTTAATGAGTAATCTTCACATTAATAGAAAGTTAATGATGATTTGGCAGAATGAAAGAATCTTGATCAAAGTTATTAATCTTCCACACACTTTGTGGGTTAGCATTTTCAAAATTTTGAGAGTCATTTGGAAGGAAGCACCGAAGTTGCAAAAGAACAGACTTGGTATAACGAATTCAAAATTGGGGGGAGATCTAAGGAGAGAGGAACCAGATAACATTTCCATATGGAAGGAAATGCCAAAGGTATGGACTAAGCTGGAAAAAGGGTTTATGATGAATTTCATTGAGAAGCTGGTTGATTATGACAAAGGCAGAGTCAACCTAACAGTCACCAAAGTCACAAAAAAATGGATTAAGGGTTCATTCAAAATTCATGGTGTGAGGTTTTACCTAGATGCAGACCTCATAATGATGGTAACAGGTATGCCCCACTCAGGTCTTAATTTTTTTCGAGATGTGAAAGTTTCTAATAATGCAGTTAAACATTTTCCAGACAAAGAGAAGGAGAGGGCAAAATTTGGTAAAGCTACTGGAGGTTATTATGATGCTTCCAACATTAAGAAAATATGGGGTTGTGTGTTGAATGCTATAATGGAATACATTACTATAAAGGGTGGTTTCACTAGGGTCCACACATACCATTTTGTGTTGTTAAATCATTTTATACATGAGAAGAGGATTTCCTTGCCCTACTGCCTCTTCAAGTCTTTGTTGAGGTCTCTTAACAAGCATAGCAAGAACCCTTCGACTCCAGTGCTTCATTGTGGCCTCATTTTACTTATTTATGAGCACTGCAAAATTATTGCTATCGAGGAAAATAAGAGATTGTCTGTGTCTCCGGGGAAAGGTAAGAGGAAGATAGAGGAAGGCGGGCCTAGCAAGGAAGAGATGACTCAGAGAAAAAAGAGAAAAAAAGCTACAGGGTTGAAAATTCAAGAGGACAAGGATAATCAAAAGGAGATAGAGATACATCAACTTAGAGGATATAAGAAAAGATGGTAGTGAGATGGAAATGGATGAATCTAGAGGAGAGGAAAGCTAGAAAGAAGAGGAAGTGGGAGAAGAGGAAGGAGGAGCTGAGGATGTTTCTGATCAAGATAGCCTTACCCATAGTGTTAGTTTAGGCACTGTCAATAGCTAGCCAATGGAGGAGTAGGAATATAAGATTAATGAGGAGAAAGAAATGGATATTGAGAAAGAGAATAAGGAAATTGAGCAGAAGATGGACAAGGAGAATCCGAGCAAGGATAAGGATTATCTTGGAGAAGGGTTAATTCTGGATAATCTCAAAAATCTATTTGAGGCTAGAATGGGTTTTGAAAGGTGGGCTTATGAAGGAATCAAGAACTTGGAAGAAAATGGGAAGCAGTGGGAAGAAAAAAGGAGGAAAAATGATAGGGACTAGGAGCAGTGGAAGAAGGATATGGAGGAAAAAGAAAAGAAGCTGGAAGCTCAGATTGGTAACCTGGAGGAAGGAAAAACTGCTATGAAAAACCTATTGGTTATTATTTTGAATATCCTTTCCTCTATTACTAAGAACTTAGAGGAAATCTCCAAGGTCCTTGAGGGTTCCAGCATTCCCAAACCTGCCGTGGACCTTGATATTGATGAGGATACTATTGAGACAAGGATTGTGGAAAGTGCACCTAGTGGCACGACAAAGAGAACAAGGGCGAGCATGAAGAAAGTTGTTGTAGCCTCTGCTAAGGAAATCCCTAATCTTAGGGATAATATTAAAGAATTGCATGGGATTAGTGGAAATCTGGCTAATGCCCTAAAAAACATTAAGTAGTTTATTTTTTGTCTTTTGTCTATTTTGGCTGGTTGTTGTTGGTTATGTGGGGCTTTTTTGCTAGATATTGCCCATTTCTATGCTGGTTTTTTTAGCTATTTGTTTCTTCTTGTTTCTTAATGCTCTATTTTCTTAAGGATCTTTTATAAAGGGTTTTGGGGTCCCTTCAAAACCTGCTTTTACCGTAATAAAAAACAACCTAAACACTAAACAATCAAACCAGTAAGATAAAAGTGGATATCAAAAGAGGCAAACACATAAATGCATAACCCACAACACTATATGTATGAGGAAAACCCAATATGGGAAAAACCTTGCTGAGAAATAATGTTGGAGTCTACTGCTCCAATCCAGCCTCACAATGAAACAATAGATTACAATGATTTAGGGCACCAACCCAAGGAGCACCAACTCTGTGTAATAAAATAAAATACAATTTTATTGCAATGATAGCACCTAATTGCAAATGAGTTCTACAACACCTAATCAATGGATGTCTATCGGTTATCAACTTTCTTTGCTTCACCAGTCCTTCTTCTGTCGGTTATCAAATTGCTCTCTCTGATCTCTTATTGGTTGCTCTCTACCTCTCTTCTCTTTCTCAGAAACTCACCCTACATAGTATCACACTTGGATGCCTTCCTAACCTTTTAATACCTACCGGTATGCGTGAATGTTAAGACTATAATAGTTCATCGGTTACTTTGTCTCTACTAATTAGAACCTCTCACCGGTTCAACCCGCTAACCCACACTCTAACTCTTTGTGAAATAAATCTTAGGCAAATAGTTTCTCTTCTTTCTCAGGCTCTCTTCTTCCTCTCAATTTGCATCCAGCATCAATCAATTCGAGTCTCGAGTTGACATATTTATCTGTAAGGGTTCCTACTAAAAACAACATTCAAATGGTGGTGTGTTAGGGTTTTTTGTCACCAACTCGATTAGTATCAGATCTGATCTGATTTGCTTTTCTAGAATGGTGATCTGCATCACATCAAACAACACCACCATCTCCTCACTTTTCAATGTGCATTTTCTATTTTTGGATGTCTACAACATGCTTTTCTACGTTTCCCTATCAATCGCCATGAATGGCTTGACGGTTTCCTTCAACCAATGAGTACAAGGATCAGATTGTCCTACAAGGTTATTTCAATCACCTTGCCACTTTGTCTTCCTCGAGCTGCAACATCCTGCCATCATCCCATGATTTGTGGGTTCTTCATTAAGGATGACTTGCTCATTAGATTACTACGTTGATGAATTTTTCACCGACCTCTACGTGCTCACCACCTAATGTCCACTTGTCATCCTTGTTGACATCCACCTCTACTCAGATTGCAGAGTCGGTTTGACATCCTTCACCGACCAAGACTCACTACCGGTTCAACACACCATGTCGGTATAACCTAACTTCATCGGTGGACCTTCATGCCTGCAGACCTCTTCTTTGTTGGTGGATCAACTTGGCCTTCCATCAAACATGCTGGTCCAACCACTGAATCCATTTACAGATTACATTATTCTTCTCTTTGTCTAGCGGCGGTCACATCCCTCTGTTCTTCTTTTCTTCTTTTCTTGCTTGCCGGTGGTCATGCTTTACCAGTAGATGTTTCACTTCATGTGTACCAGTAACATACCTTTACTATCTACCTACACACTCCATCCTTCATACCAGTTGACATCATTACTTACGTCACCCATTTCGATAACCACTGCCTACTCATCGGTGAACATTCCATACCGGTTGACATCAATGACAACATAATGCCAACAATGCCCCCTTTGGCATTGATGTCAACATGCTTGGATGTCAACACACTTTGTTCCTTCATCCGGCCCACTTTACCATTCTTCCCCTTTGACAAAAATGACAAAGGTTCAGGGAATTCTTCCATCTAATTCATTCTCCACCGGTTATCCGATGTATTCTCCCCTTTTGACCACAATCCACTCAACCAATAGCATATAATAATCAAATGTGATTGTACTATGAGTGTTGCCAAGTGGGAAAGTAGATACCCATAATCATGAAATTCGCTTGGGTATTCCTACACCAATTTCCTTCTTCTGCACTTTGTGCTTCCAATAGACCCAAAAGTTCAAGCATTGCAGCACTACATCATGAACACTTGATCTCCCCCTATGCCAACACATGGTCCAAGAGAAAAAAGAGAATTTTACAATGAACTCCCCCTGAACCATAGATCTCCTTCCAAACTTAAGTGCATGAGGTAGGCGACACAACTCCCAAATTGTGCCTTAAGTACTCAAAAGTTCTTACTGGTAATGGTTTAAGGAAGATATCTGCTACTTGTTCTTCTGCAGGGACATATTCCATCACTACTTCTTGTCCTTCAACCTTCTCTCTGAGAAAATGATACTTGATGGCTATATGCTTTGTCCTTGAATGCATCACCAGGTTCTTTGATATGTTGATGGCACTTGAATTGTCACTCCAGATGGAAATAGGATCAGAGATATCCACTTGTATGTCTTTGAGGGTCTACTTCATCCAAAGCACCTGAGAGCAACATGTGGTAGCAACAATGTATTTTTCTTCATAAGTGGATAGGGAGATTGAATCCTGATTCTTGCTATGCCATGAGACCAACTTGTCACCTAGGAAGAATGGACACCACTTTTTCTCTTCTAGTCATCAATGCAACTTTCCCAATGAACATAAGTATATGCTTCCAAGATGAATTCCCCTTATTTAGGGTACCATAATCCATAATTGAGTGTCCCTTGCAGGTACCTAAACATTCTGCTTATTGTATTCATATGTGACTACTTAGGTGTCGCTTGAAATCTAGCCACCATACACACTGCTTGTAATATATCTGGTCTAGAAGTAGTAAGATACAATAAACTGCCTATCATGGATCTATATAATGTCTAATTCACTACCGGTGAATCATCATTCTTTCCTAGTTTTCTTCCGGTCACCATGGGGGTACTCACCGGTTTGCAGTTTTCCATTTGATACTTCTTTAGAATGTCCTTTTCATACTTGGCTTATGAGATGAAGAATCCCTTATCTAGCTATGATATCTGCAAACCAAGAAAGTATGTCAACTCTCTATGCATTGACATCTCAAAATCTAACTGCACATGATACACAAAATCTTTGCAAAGAGTATCCTTGTTTCCTCCAAAAATGATGTCATCTACATACATAACCACAATGATCATGTGGTTTCCATTTGCCTTGATATATAGATTGTTGTCAGCACTCCCCTTTTTGAATCCTTTCTCCTTTAGGTAGTTATCTAGCCTTGAATACCATGCTCTAGGAGCTTGCTTTAAACCATACAGGGCTTTCTTCAACCGGCACACAAAGATTTCATCATCATGTAACATAAACCCTTCTGGTTTCTCCATGTACAATTCTTCCAAAATTCCATTGAGGAAGACATATTTTAAATCCATTTGATATACTGTATAACCCTTGTAGGCTGAAAAAGATAGAAACATCCTAATTGATTCTAGTCTAGCTACCAGTGCAAATGTTTCTTCAAAATCAATGCCCTCTACTTGAGAGTAACCCTTGCACACAAGTCTACCTTTATGCCTAACAATTTTACCATCTTCATTCATCTTGTTTTGGTAGACCCATTTGGTGCCAATGATATTCTTGTCTTCCGGTCTAGGGATTAATTCCCAAGTCTTGTTCTTCTCAATCTGTTGCAACTCTTCTTTCATGGCATCCATCCATTTCTGACTTTTGTTAGCCTCTTTGAATGTCTTAGATTCCACTTCAGTCATGAGGCAAAAGTTTGCTTGTTCATCATTTTGGGCAAGTCTTCTTCTAGTTTGCACACCATCACTTTTATCACCTAAAATTTTCTCTTCTGGGTGGTTTTTTTTGCACATACCAGTTAGGGACTTTATTGGATGCTTCTTCTAGTTCATTGTCTGGCTAAGCTTCTTCACCTTCATCACCAGAATCATCATACCACTTCACCTATGCTTGTCTTCCTTTATGCATATCCTCATCAACTATTACATGCATACTTTCAATGATTGTTCTAAGTCTTTTGTTGTAGCATTTGTAGGCCTTACTATTAGTTTAATAACCAAGGAAGATCCCTTCATCACTCCTAGAGTCAAAACTACCTAAACCATCAATGTCTCTCTTGATAAAAAATTTTCTTCCAGATACCTTGAAGCACTTGAGTGATGGTTTCCAGTCATACCATAACTCATAAGGTGTCATTTTGTTGTTTTTTCTTAGTTGAACTAGGTTCAAGGTATATGCAGCAATATGAACCGCTTCCTTCCAATACATGTGGGACAAACTTGCCTCATTTAACATGGTTCTGGCCATCTCCTTGGTTGTCCCATTCTTCCTTTTTACCACACCATTTTGTTGTGGTGTCTTGGGGGATGAGTATTGCCTTTTGATTCCATGTCTTTCACAATAATCCTCAAACTCATTTGATGTGAACTCTCCACCCCTTGCACCCACTTTCCTTCTTTACCTTCTTCCTGGAGATCTTGAATCTGTCAAATGCTTGTGATTTATCTTGTAGGAAAGTGACCCATGTCATTCTTGAATATTCATAAATGAAAAGCATAAAATATCTTTTATCGGAAAGAGCTCTTGTTCTAGTCAGACCACACAAATCTGTATGTACAAGTTCAAGTGGTCTTGAGGTGTTGTGTTCTTTTGTCTTGAAGCTCACTTTAGTCTACTTCCCTTCACGCATTCATCATAAAATGTGCTTACCGGTTTGATAATTGGTGGTATATTTCTTGCATACCCCTTTTTTATTATTGCAACTAGATTATCAAAATTTATGTGGCCTAATCTTCTGTGCCACAACTAGGTTTCATCCACTTGTCCTAACATGCATTGGGATTTAATAAATTCTTTCAGATTGTATACATTTCCATTTGTCCTCTTACCTTCTGCTACAACCTGGCCGATACTCTCCTTCTTTATTTGGTAACCAGTAGAATCAAAGGTGAATTTATAACCTTTGTCACATATTTGACCTACACTTAGCAAATTGTGCTTCAAGCCTTCCACATAATATACATCATGTGCTTTTAGTTTTCCATCAATATTTAGAGTGCCTTTTCCCTTTATCTTGATAGATGAGTTGTCTCCAAACCTCACTAAGCCACCATTCCAATCTTCAAGTTTGATAAATTTATTTTTATCACCAGTCATGTGGTTGGAACAACTACTGTCTACAACCCAAAAGTTTCTTGTTTCTGCATGTAGGGTGGTCTGCACTATCAGACTTGATTCTGCTTTGTCCTTTTCTTTCTCAACCCAAACCGGTTGAATTTCCTTCTTCTTGTTAGTGTCAATTTTGTGCTCCAGTTTGGCTACCAGTTCCTGATCAGGAGTTGTCCTCTATTGCTTAATGTTCTTGTTCTTACAAAGCTTTGCAACATGTCCAAGCTCTTGACAGTTATAGCATTTCACATTTACATCGAGAGATGAATCTTTAAAACTATTTTAGGATACTAGTTTACTCTTCCTACATTCAAAACTCCTATGACCAAATCCATAGCACTGATAAAAAACAATATTCATATCCCAGAGTCAATTAAATGGATTTCTACTTTCATAATTTGGGAGTGGAGTTTTAAATGCTAGATGAGATTCATTTGTTTTATGATCATCCACTGTGATAGTTCCATTATCAATTAAGTCTTGAATAAGGTGCTTTAATCTTTGACAATCATTGGTTTGATGTCCTTTGTTTCAATGATAGTTGCAAAAATGATTGTCATTCCACCAACTCAGTTTGATTTGAGGCTCATAGTTTCTTGCTTCTAGAAAGGTAATCAATTTATTCACAAGAAGACTCTGCAGGTATTCCTTCCCTTTGTATTCTTCATGCACTCTATCAATATGAACACCATTACCGATTTCCTTCCTTTTCTCTAGTATCACCTTCTTCACACAGTCACTTAGAATTTTCTTTCTAATTGTTCTGACTGCACAATCCTCACCTTTCTCTACACTCTATCATCCCAAAATCAAGGTCTCAAGTTGGCATATTTAAAACTTGAACCTTCCCGCCAAAACCAAATTGAAACTTAGGGTGGTTAGGGTTTCTTCTCAGCTACCAAATCTGTCTTCAATCCAATCCAATATTCTTTGGATCGATCACCTGCATCGAGGAACTAAATCTATGCACTTTTTTTTTTCCCAATACATGTTTGCTAAAAATAACAAACCTAACCCTGTTCTACGGCCTTGATTTTTGTCAACCATATTTAAGATCTAGTTGCTTCTTGCTCAAGGTCATCCTATAATTTAGTTCATGCTTTTATCATGACGCTAACAACTTTTTGATCTTCCTCTGTCATTCATTTTCATCGAACCACAAAAGCTTCTGATTTTCAATCCGCAAATCAAGGGGGCTTCATTAAATCCTTACCTATCCTTGCAACTACCTTGCCTCGACTATGCAAACTCACCAACATCTACCTTCTTTCCACCTGGCATCTACATGACAAGATGGTCAGCATACGACCCACTCACCGACATAGGGTCAGTTCATACTTGTTCATCCAAAAAATCCTTCTACTGGTACATACCCTTACCGGTACGTCCAACCTACTGAATATTTTATCTTACTGGCAACCCAACACATCCGCAACTCACCTTATCCTTTGTTATACTGCTTCATTGTGATCTTGTTAACATTCTTCCTCTTCATCACAAACTAGTTGCCAACCTTCATATATACCGGTTTCATGCCTTATCGATATTTACTTCACATGCCAACACACTTCTTCATATCTTATCAGTGACAATGCATGCTTACACCATACCGGTTGATATCAATCTCCAATGCCAACAAACTCCTACTCACTGGTTGACATCAATGCCCACTCAATGACGACAAACATGTTACAAACATCATCAAAGTCGGACCCAAAACACATCTGCACTCTATGATACATATCTTCAATATCTGGTCGAAAACCTCGAGCTTCATACTAATCTAGACCCAAAGATAGTAGTGAATCACATCTTTCAAAACACCAAACTCATCTAGTAAAAGTGGGAAACCTTGCAGTGCACAACATATCTTAATCAAAGACTTTTTCTCGACATACCACATCCGAACCTAATCTAGTCCACAAGATTTGACATCAATGACAACACATAATATAATGCTAATATTAGCATCATCAAGTGGTAGTGTTAATATTTGAGTGGTTTCAATCCATCCTAGGTCCATTTGGGGGTATTTTAGAGTGTGTCGTGAAGACATGCAAATGTGTAAAGGTGTCATCTCTCTTGGTTCTTGTGGGTTTTAACTTAAAGTGGGATTTTAGGGTATTGTGAAGGAGTTTGTCTCCCTCCCCATCCTCTCATTACACATGACGGTGGTGCTTAATGTCTATGGGATTAGTTTTCATACTTCATCCTCGAGTCCTTTTTGATGTTTTTGTGTTCCTTAAACTTTCTCGAGGTATTTTTTCTATTCCAATGTGTCTATGGTATTTGTGGGATTGATCCTGGGCTTCTATATGCTCATTGGTTAGGACAACAATATGAAATGGAGGATGACAACATGAGACTTGGTTGTCAAAAGCACTATCACCTATAATGGACACTAGTGTGCCTTGAGGATTAATGCACGTAATGGTAATATCCCTCTAGAATGCCTATGTTTTGTTCTAGGGCACCATAGCTTCTCGTGGGTACCCTAGTCTTGAACTCTTATTTGGTAAGGCTTTCAGGGCCACATAGGGGTAGTTTGAGTGTATCGAAGTTGTTTTTCAGGTTTTGGAGATCAAGGAAACCTCTAAGGTAGTTGGAGTGTGTTGTCAGTGAGTTTTAGGGGGTGTCAATTGTATCAGGTTGTGAGTTAGTGTCTAGAGGAAGTCGATCATTGTGCCTAGGATCAAGGAGAAAGCATAGTTTGTCTAGATAAGTCTTGTAGCTTCTTGTGAAGCCTTGTTGGAGTAAAAAACCCTTTCACTAACCATTCCTAAGGTTTCCTAAGCCTTATATTCTAGTTGGTTTGCATTTAGGGACTTTGTTCTCCTTCTTGTGTGTTGTCAAATTACAACATGATGTTGTATGTTTTAATTGAGCTAGTGGACTCCTCCAAGTGTCATTAGTGTTTTCTTCCTGAGTTGGTCAACCTAGTGTGATGTGGACTGGAGGTTGATGATCCCCTCATCCCATACTAGTGTTCTTAATGAGAATATGTGATCATTTTTTGTGTCAATCATCGTCTTGTGGTGAGTGGTTCTATTGCTAGCCTTCCACTCTTGTCACCTTGCTTGTGCAATGGTGTTGTCTTCTCAAGTGTTCTTGTGTGTCATGGTTTGTCTTGCAACACTTTGTTGCATGTTGTCATTCAAGGGTAGCATGTAGTGTTGCATCTTTATTGTGGAAGCTATTAAGTTTATTTGGAATGTATAATTTTTTTTTTTAGGTTTTCTTGGCCTATTTCCTCGAGGGTTTCTTGGTGGGGTATTACACACTATCAGATCTTAGTTATTGTAGATTGTGCCTTCTTATGTATTTTGGGTGGATAGTGGGCTTCTTGCTCCTCCCTAGAGTGGTGCTATTTAGGGAGTTCTTGACGACCTATCTAAGTCCATGTCAGTGGCCTTTGCATTTTATGGATCTTTTTTGGTTAGTTTTTGGTGTTTTTGGTTGGAGATTTCTTCTATAGGTTTCGTGGAGAAGTCTGTTCTTGTGGGTGATGATGGAGCCCTTTTTTTCAAGGTTTATAGTTTTCAGAAGAAGGCTTTTATTGCTCCTATTTTGGCCTCTTTTCATTAAACTCCTATTCAAGTGGATTTTTCTCCTATAAAGGTGGATAATGTTTTTATGGGAGAAGTTGGGGTTTTGTTTTATGTTTTACTTGCTTCCTCTCTTGCTTCTCCTATTGAGGTGGAGGTTGAAGGCTTCTTCTATTGAGATGGAGATTGGTTGTGTGAGAGAGGTTGGGAGTTGCTACAAGGGATATTTTGCTACCAATTTTCTAGACTTTGGCTCCAAGGTGATTGTTGTTACCATAATTCTTGTTTTCTTTCATTTTTTCCATATTGAGTCAAAGATTGACGATGATGGCGGGAAAGTGTTTTATGCATGAAATGAAAGTTATGAGAGCTTTTTTAAAACCCACTACTTCAGTTATTTTATTGGGTAGCTTCTTTAGATTGTAGGATCAAACTAAGGTTATGGGAGCATTTTCAAAACCATTTCTCCACTTATCTTACTGTGTACTTTCTTTTGGCTACTAGATAATTGACCTCATTTTTTAGGAGGGTTGGTGTTGTATAGCTATTTCATCAAGGACTTTTATTGTTGTTGGAGCCTTCATCTTGTAGGCTATTTTGTTGTTGTTTTGGTATTGGTTTTACATGTTCTCTTCTTATGTGGCAACTTTCATCGTAAAAGGTTTTTTGGGGGCCCTTCAAAACCTACTTTACCTCCAATTAAAAACAAAACAATAAAAAAATGATTGTCATTTAGAAGACAAATCAAACAAGGAATGCCTCTTAGTATATTGACGATTCTTCTTTCCCTTCACGAGGCATACTATGGGCATCCATAGACAAAGAAGATAATCAGTATTTTATTTTATTTATTAAAAAGTCTTGCCATTTGAAACACTAATTAATTATAGTCCACATATTTTAACAAGAGCTATGAGACAGCATGAATCCCTGCCTTTAGCTAAAAACATGCTAGCAATGAGTGAAGTGTTGAGAACAATTAAGTAGTTGTTTATCTAGCAATAGTAAATTGATAACAAAGAACTAATATAAAATTTTCATCTTTAATTCTAAAGCTAAGTATATCTATCTCCCCGTTTATTTATTTTTATTTTTCAATTATCTATGCAAATATTTATTTCTAAATTACTTATTTTTTAATTCATTATATTTATTTACTTAACCAAAATATCAAAAAAACAATTAAAAACCTTACCTTTTCTTTTTTAAATTTTCAGAACATTAGATTTCTAGATTAAATACAAACATTTTGATGAAATTCTACTTATACATTTGTAAGACATTTTTTAAAATAAAGAAATTATTATTTTTAAATAATTGAATCATATATTTCTTAAATAATAAATATTTTCATAATATTTAAATAATACAATTCCACTCTCATACAAATACTAGCTAAATAGTCTTAAATTTTGTTTCCTTTATTGCACCCATAACTTTTTAAGGAAGTTTTGCATAATGTCAAGGAAAGAATGCGATAAAAACATTTTAATTTTAATTGCAACAGATTTGCTCAAAGAAAATAACATTAATAAAATTATGATCATTCATTTAACAAGTTTGACCAGATAATGGTTTACCATTTTAACATTCCGCCAATTACAAATCAAAAAATAAATAATTTTTAAAATAGTTTAATAAGAACAAAAATGAAACTTTGATATAAGATTAAATTTTTCATTTTGTACAGTTATCAAAGCATACTAATGTTGGAGATGAAAACTGCCATTCAAGTAAAAAATATAAAATAAAATAAAGTATTTTAAAGTTGATACATTTAAATTTTAACTTTTACATTAAAAATTACAAGTAAAATCATAGTAAAAAAGCTAAAAATACAAAGAAACATATTAACAAGGTTTTAAAAAAATAATTTTGTTTAGATAATCTCAGATATTATTTAAGTTTTTCTAAATTTTATAATCAACATTTTATTAAAAAAAAAATATAATAATTAATATTAGTTTTTAAAAAATATAATAATAATTTAAATTTTTAATGCTACTTAAATTAATACAAAAAATTGAATTAATAGAAGATCAAAATTTAAAATCAATGATAATGAAAACAAACTAAAATTATTTAATATTTCTATTTCAATTTTCTAACTTTTTTTATCTAAATTATTTTATATAGTTAATATCATTAGTGTTGAAAGGTATTAAGATTATGTCTATATGTTAGACAAAATGAAACTAATGTTATAATGTTTGGTGGAAATAGAAGTAATGATTTGTTTGACATTTGTATTCGTGGTACTAATTCTATTCAAAGGGTATTTGTTTCTAATCAGTACATCTACTATGTAAAATTCTCGCTTTGGATGGCAATTTTTACACATCAACTTGTTCAATAATAGAAGATAAATTTGGAAAAGTAAAAGTGAAATAATTATATACTTTTTTGAAAATAATAGTAAAAAACATTAAGAACCATCTTTCAAATAAATGTGATGAATGAAATAAAGAATTTAAGAAATTATGAACTTTCCATATCAATTCATTAAATGCTTTTAACTACTTTGAATTTCTCACAAAATTATAAGAAAAATTAATATAAATTTTTAAAAAAAAAATTCTACAATTTTAAAATTATTTTAATAAAAGTTAAAAAATTATAATTAATATAAAAATGTTTTTTTATTTTTAACATAATATATAATTTAATTAAATTTAATAATTTGTAAAAATATAAAATAAAATTGAAGTCTAATGGTAAAGGAATTTTTACTTTATAAATGATTGAAATGTATTTTTAAGGGAAATTTTTTTTAATATGGCAGTATTTTCTTTTGGGAAATTTATTTTCAATATGGTTAAATATTTGACTATTATTAAAATTCAATTATCCTTCAATATAGTAATGAATATCTCTTTTACTTCAGTCTTAAGCACATGTTCGTAAACAATCACATGGAAAATAATTTTACATACTACATGAAATCATAAAAAACAATATTACTGGAAGCAAAGGCGGTGAGAAAACTTAAAATGAAAGACTCATAAATGCGTATGTCCAATGTTGTCAATTTATGATGTATGGTTAAAATTTTCTATAAGATATTAGGAATTCATCTAATTTTTTGCCTTGTCACATTTGATTGGTCATCTCTTTTTAATTAAAAGAAAAACAAAAAAACCCCAGTAAAAAGTATACCAGCCAATAGAAAAATGTAAAAATGGAGAGAGATTGATATTAATAAATAAATCAGAGCAAACTATAGAATAACCTATAAGATAAATATTTAGCACAGTTTCCAAAGCAAAACTAATTGAAAGAGGTGAAAACATTAGTCTCCCCCTATAGATAGGCGAGACTAATAATGATAACAAACAAAAACAATAAAATATTGATCTCAACAAAAAAAAATTCAAAGAAATTTACATCAATCAACAACATTATAGAAAAAATAATATTGAAACGTGTCTCTTTATACCTATTTCAACCTACTGGAAAGACTTGACTCCCCATGTTCAAGATATACATCTCCTCTCGACTCGAAAGACTTGATTTTGTTTGATTGACGTCTTGTAATTTGCTTTGACTTCTCTTTATTTGATTGAATATCGCGAATCAAACGAAAAGGTGACTTGACAGCGCGCATGCCGCTTCATATATTCCACGGCTGTCTATGTCAAAATGATGCCAAAATAGTTCTCGCCCCACTCACTCTCTCTGTCCGCCCAGAGCTATTTCGAACGGGTCATATCATGCCAGCAAATTGCCGATTAATATTTAGATAGTTAAAAAGAAAAATTCCAAACCTAAGTTTGACTGTGCTATGAGAAAAAGTTGAGTCTTTAGCATTTGCAAAGTTAATATCATGAAAATTCTGGATTTAATCTTGTGGAGCTTTTATTATCAACCCCTCTGAAATAATTTCTTTAATTATTTATGTACCAAATTTTTTCTTCTAATTCACTTTTAAAATGTATGTATCATAGTTATTTTAAGATAGCTTAAAATAAAATTGTCATAGAGATAAACTCAAAATAATTAATATAAGCTTTATATGTAAAAAAAGAGTTTTATTATGGTATTTTGTTGAGATTTAAGTTTGTTGCTTTAAGTTAATCTTTGTTGATCTATAATTTATGAGAAGTGTTTCTTAGATATATATTTTTAATTAGAATAAATGATCCACTTAGAACTCATTACATCTAAGCGTTGTTTTACATAGAGGTGAATCATTAGAATTTTCTAGTATGTCACAAACACAGACTAACACTTAAGTTTTGTATCTAGGGAACTTAGGGAACTCTACTTAAAAAATTTCATACATGGGATAGTATAATTGTATCACACTAACACTTAAGTTTTGTATCTATATGAGCCTCCTTGATGTAAGGATCTATTGGCATTACTGACATGGACAAAACTAGTTAATCCAGTGAACTGCTATATTAGCTGAGATTTGTCATTGATGACTAACACTGACCGATGGAGTGGTGTATCTCAATAGCAAAGGTGATGGCTTGCAAACAACATGGAAGTAATATCAGAGATAGATGATCAAGGTTCGATCGGTTCAAGGGAAGACAGACTAAGCCAACTAGTGTGTCATTCAAGAAGATCAGTGTTAAGGTCAGATCTTCAAGTTGGCTATTTTGATGATGACGTAGTCACATAAGGTGACTTAGGCAAGAAGTTTTGAGGTCCTATGCAAACTGGAACCTCATTGGAAAACATGAAAAGAGGGTTGATTGAAGTACTACACACCGGTAGCAAAGGATGAAATGGTAGTGAAGAGTGCAGTGGTATACCGGTAGGCCGACGAAGCAGAAGGAAGATAGGTGGTCACCGTAAATCTAGGAGCAGTGATCGGTTACAAAGTTGCGATGGCAAAAGGTGAGTTGGTTAGTTTGTGATAACACCAAACTAAAGGTTAGTGAAGTCAACCTCAGTCATCATGCAGTTAAGCCATGATTTCTTGTGGATTTCCTGGTTCACATTTAAAAGGCTGAACTCGACCCAAAAGTCATTATTTTGGGGGGATGCAATGACATGTTTGGATGAGTAGTTGGTGGAATTGTTGCAGGGCACACAGAGAAAGAGTGAGAAGATTTGAATTTGAAATCTACCAAGATTCGTGATTGCATTGATTAAGGAAATACCTGACGATGACAACAAAGGGAGTATAAAGTGTTTTGAGTTCATCCAAAACATTTTGATCCAAAAAAATTGTAAAGTGCAAATCCTGTGAGAGGTGATCCAACGTGCAGAGTGAACAGTGAGGAAGTGCTAAGTGATTTAACAGAGTAGAGTGTGTGTGTGAAGTAGACTGATAGAGTGCAGAGCTGAGGGTATAAGTAGATAACCGGTGTAGTGTAGAGTAGACACAACCATTGACTATGAGATTCATTGTGATCTGATCAAGCTATCAATAGCTATTCCAGCAGATCAACTTCGTGTTGCTTTCTAACCATTGGAACTCAAAATCCCTTAATTGGGTCAAGTTTAACAGGTCACTTTGTAAAATCCCTTAATCGGGTGACATCTTAATTAATGATCCTAAGTCCTTTAACAAGGCTACCTCTAACAAGGTAAAGGCTCTAACAGGCCTTAAAGAAAATCCCTTAACCGGGTGGCACCTAACAGTGTCTTTGTAATCTTCTAATAGGGATGGCTCCTCACTGAGCGTACTTCAGAGGAGTGTAGATTTTGTGAGTTTCTACTCGCACCGTGGTTTTCTCCCATTTGGGTTTCCACGAGATAATTCTTGGTGTTATTGTGTATCTTTTCATGCATGTATGTTCTCCTGCAATAACTGTTTGTATTGATGAATATTAAGTTAGTGCACACTTGAGTAAAAGGGTTTTAATTCTATTAAACTGGTAGATGACTGATTCACCCGCCCCCTCCCCCCCCCCCTCTCAGTCATTGGTAGGGACCAACAATTGGTATCAAAGAATTGTTTCTTAGATTCAAAAGATCTTAATAGCTTAAGGAAAGATCCAAGATGATGTGAAAGGAGGGACCTAAGTTATCTAAGGAGAATTACTCTTTATAGTGTTGTAGAATGAAGCTCTACCTAAGAACCCTAGCAGATCAATACTGGAATCATGTAAGCATAGAGTATAATGAACCTACTGGAGATCTCACTGCATATCAAATCAAAGAAAGGCAAGACAACCCTGCAACTATGCATGTGATTGCTAGCACTCTATCTGATAATGAGTATGTTGAGGTTCAAGATTTGAAAATAGCCTATGAGATGTGGAATAACCTGAAGATTGTCTATGGAGGAGATCCTCATGTACAAAAGGCTAAGGTGGACAACTTCAGAGGCAAATTTGATGAGATGAGGATGAAAGAAGGAGAAAATATAGAACAATATAGCAAAAGAATAAAGGATGTAGTAAATTCCATCAAAAGTGCTAGAGGAAAGCTTGAAGAAGATGACGCGGTTAGAAAAATATTGAGAACCTTGTTATCACAATATGCCATAAGGGTTTTTGCAATATAGGAACTCAGATCCTTGGGAACAGTTAGTGTTTCACTTGACTCATTGATTAGTAAGTCAACTACCTTTGAACTAAGAAACTATGATAACAGTATGCCAAAGATTGATGCTTCCTTCAAAGCTTCCGTGATACCAGAACCAACAAGGAGAAGAAAAGAAACCAAAAATAGTTCTACTACAAGAACCGGTCAATCTCATGAATGTGACAACCTATTATCTGAAGAGTAGAAACAAGATGAGATTGAAGCTCTATTAGCAAGAGGGATACCAAGAGGAAAAGGAAAGTATAAAGGTAAACTTCCATTGAAGTGTTTCTCTTGCAATATAATAAGTCATATTGCATCTAGATGTTCTAACAATGATAGGAAGGATAATTTTAGAAGCTCCAAAGACAAGAGAAAAAAGGAGTGCTATCTTGCAGAAAGAGTTATCGATGAAGAATCAGAAGGTTCTGACGGAGATGGAATTGCATTTGTAGTTGTAGAGGAAGATAACACAGAGGAAAGTGGTATGGCACAGATCTCTAGTTCAAACCGGTGTGGAGACTGGGTAATTGACAGTGGTTGCACCCACCACATGACCGGTGACAGAAACAAATTCCTCAGCATGGAGGATTGTAATGAAGAAACGGTGAGAGTGGGCAATGATTCTCCTTGTGTAGTAAAAGGTAAGGGATCTATAGCCCTATATGATAAAACAAATTAAGTGTTGCACAAATTAACAATAAGGGTTACCGGTTAGAATTCAATGAAGGAATATGCAAAATAAATGATAAATAAAGAAGTTTGATTGCTACTGGTAAACAATCTAGAGGTAATATGTTTCACCTAGACACCACTGTAGGTAGTTGTCTAATGGAAAAGGTAGAAGACAATTGGTTGTGGCACAAAAGACTATGTCATGTTAACTTTGATAGCATATCAAAAGTTAGTAAAATGAAGTCTATCAGAGGTATGCCTGATATTATGAAACCTGAAAATACTATGTGTAAAGAATGCCAACTAGGAAAGTTGACTGAATATAGTTTCAGGAGTAAATCCTATTTATCAGAGAATGTGTTGAACTTAGTTCATACAGAATTGTGTGGTCCTATGAGGGCCAAGAGTTTCTATGGGGACCAGTATTTCATGTTGTTTGTAGATGACTTCTCAATAATGATGTGGGTTGTATTCTTGAAAGAGAAGTCTGAAGCCTTTCACATCTTCAAAGTCTTCAAGGATGGAGTGGAGAGAGGAACCGGTAAGAGTCTGAAATGTTTGAGATCAGATAGAGGAGGAGAGTTCACCTCTCAAGAGTTCATAAATTACTGTGAAGAATAGGGGATTATGAGACAAATGTCTACACCCAGAACACCTCAACAGAATGGGGTTGTTGAAAGAAGGAACACAACTTTGATTGATTGTGTGAGGACTCTGATGATACATAAGGATATTCCACATATCTTCTAGAGAGAAGTAGTAAGCATTGTTGTGTATACCTTGAACCAGATATAGGTGAAGAAAGGGACAAATAAAACTCCCTATGAGTTATGGTGTTGATACTCACCCAATAAGAGCTATTTCAAAGTATTTGGAAGAAGGTGCTATATCAAGAGGGATGAGTACTCTAGAAATTTTGATCCCAAGAGTGATGAAGGAACCTTCTTAGGTTACTCCACAAAGAGTAAAGCATATCGTTGTTTGAACAAAAGAACATGTAAGATTGTGGAGAGTGCCAATGTCAGAGTAGATGAGTTCTCTGAGAAAAATGAACAGGATAGCAAGAGTGAACTAGAGGATTATCAAAGATTCAAGTACACTTTACCGGTCAAAGCTGCTGAAGAGAATCCTATTGTAGTGGAAAATAACGAAGCATGTGAAGTAGAACCTGCACAATTGGTAGAATAAGCTTAAAGAAATGAATTGGTACTAGCAAGGTATGTCAGAAATAATCACTCTATTGACAATATCATTGGTGACAAAGATGCAGGAGTATTGACTAGAAGAAGAGCAAGAGAGAATACATGTCTTCTCTCCAAAATTGAGCCCAAAATAGCAAAGGAGGCTCTAAAAGATGAAGACTAGATCAAAGCCATGGATGAAGAACTTGAGAAGATTGAGAAAAATGAAACTTGGACTCTTCTGCCTAGACCGGAGAACAAAAATGTGATAGGCACCAAATGGGTGTTTAGAAACAAAATGGATGAAACTAATCAAGTAGTAAGAAACAAAGCAAGGTTAGTTTGCAAAGGGTATGCATAGGAAGAAGGTTTAGATTATGGAGAGACCTTTGCACCAGTGGCTAGATTGGAAGGGGTCAGAATCTTGCTCGCTTATGCTTCTTACAAGAAGTTCAAAGTTTACCAAATGGATGTCAAATCGGCATTCTTGAATGGTGTTTTAGAGGAAGAAGTGTGCATAGAGAAACTAGAAGGGTTTGTATAAGAAGATGGAAGATATATGGTATGCAAGCTAAAGAAGGCTCTATATAGGCTAAAACAAGCACCAAGAACTTGGTATGAGAGGTTGTACTCATATCTGTTAAGCATAAGGTTCATAAGAACCAATGACAATAGTAACTTGTACATAAAAATTGGAGAAGAAGGAAAACATCTTATTGCAAAAAGATTTGTAGATGACATATTCTTTGGAGGAGATGATGAGATTAGCAGAGGTTTTGCAAAATAAATGAAGCAAGAATTTGAAATGTCCATGATTAGTGAAATAAAATTCTTCATCGGTCTGTAAGTATCTCAGCTAAAGAATGGTATTTTCATTAGCCAAACCAAGTATATAAGAGAAATATTGAAGACCTTTGGAATGGTCAAACCTATTGGAACTCCGATGGTTACAGGTTGTAAGCTTTCCAAAGATGATAAGGATAATGAAGTAAATGAGACAATATACTGATCCATGATCGGTAAATTGCAGTATGCAGTACATAGTAGACCAAACATAGCTCAAGCAGTTGGCTTGGTTGCTAGATTTGCTATAGATCCAAAGGAGACACATATGGTGGGAATCAAGAGGATATTCAGATATCTTAAGAGGACTAATGCATATGGTCTCTGGTATCCACATAAGGGAGACTTCAACTTTTGTGTCTTCACCGATGCAGATTGGGCAGGGAATATTGACGACAAAAAGAGCACTAGTGGAGGTGCATTCTTTCTTGGTGACAGGTCAGTGTCATGGACAAGCAAGAAACAAAATTGTATATTTCAGTCCACAGTAGAGGCAGAATATGTAGCTGCAGCTATCAATTGCACACAAGTGGTCTGGATTAAACAAATTATGGAAGGAATAGAGGAAAGAGTATCTTAACTGGTGGTGATTCACTGTGACAACACCAGTGCTATCAACATATCCAAGAATCCAGTGATGCATTCCAAGACAAAACATATAGCTATCAAATACCACTACCTCAGAGAACAGGATCAAGACAAGGAAGTGAGATTGGAGTATATACCAACAAAAGAACAAGTGGTTGATATCTTCACCAAGCTAGTACTGAAGGAATCCTTTGAATATCTCAGAGGTAAGCTAAGGGTGATACCCCTACCTGCATTAAAGTAAGAAAAGAAGGGCTCTACATCAATCTGGTATGATTTCTTTATGAAGAATTTCTATGTATACTTCTTCTTCAAGGATGCCATTAAGAAAAGTTGATTTAACATCCATCTGATAGACTTTAAATCATTTAAATGTAGCATACGCAAGTTGCATTCTTACTCCTTCCAATCTTGCCATAGGTTCAAAGGTTTCACCATAATCTTCTCCTTCTTCTTGTGCATAGCTTTTGTAAACTAATCTTTCTTTATTTCTCACAACCTTGCCTTCTTCATTTAACTTGTTTCAAAAGACCCATTTAGTTCCAATCACATTCTTGTCTTCTGGTCTAGGAAAAAGTGTCCACGTTTTGTTCTTCTCTATCTAATCCAACTCCTCATTCATTGCATTAATGCAGTCATCATCCTTTAATGCCTCTCTTACTATTTTCAGCTCAATAGTATAAATTAGACATGAATTTTCTGTAATTGTCCTCCTTGTTTGTACTCTAGCATTTTTATCTCCAATTATTTGTTCTTTTGAGTGATTTATCCTAACATGTTCCTACTTCATGTTCCTCATCTTCTTCATCACTCTTTGCATTTACTGGTTGAGCACCTATTTCTGCAACATTTTACTCATTGGTCTTCTACACTTTCAGTTCTATAAATACAAGTCTTTCTTCATCTTTCTTAGGCTCAGATCTGCCAGTCTCTTTAGATTTCTTAGAGAGTTCATCTATCTTCACATTAGCATTGTAAATGATCTTCTTGGTTCTCTTTTTATAACATTTAAAATCCTTACTCTTTGTAGAGTAACCAAGAAAAATGCCTTCATCACACCTAGAATCAAACTTTTTTAGTGTAATCATCTCTCTGAATATAACATTTACTCCCAAAAGTTTTGAAATAACTTAATCTAGGAGTCTTTCCATGCCATAATTCATAAGGTGTTTTGTTATTACCTTTTTTGACAAGTACCTGGTTCAAAGTATAAATAACAGTGTGGATTGCTTCTCTCCAAAACATCTTCGGCACTTCACCTTGAATCATCATGGCAGCTTCAACAACTATTCTATTCATTCTCTCTGCTATCCCGTTCTATTGTGGAGTTCTAGGAGCTGACATCTACCTCTTAATTCCGTGTTCATCACAAAACTTCACAAACTCATCAAAAGTAAATTCACCTCTCGGGATAGATCTCAAACATTTTAGATTCTTCCCAGTATCTTTCTCAACAAGAGCTTTAAATGCTTTAAAATTACTGAATTCCTCAGACTTTTCTCTCAGAAAAGTTTCCCACATCATTTTGGAATAATCATCAGTAAAGGTCATAATATACTTATCACCAAAATAGCTCTTAGTCCTCATAGGACCACAAAGATTAGTATGAACCAAATCAAGAATATTCTATTAAGAGAAATACTTACTCTTAAAAGATATAGAGGTCATCTTACCCATTTGACAATCCTTGCATAACACATTGTCCGATTTCACAAGCTAGGGAAAACCTCTCACAATACTTACTAACAAAACTTCTCCCCCTTTAACAATAATGCCAAAGTGAAGGTAAACCATACAGGTTCTCATCCATGCTTCATCAATCTGCAACTAGCCTTCTCCCCCTGTGGATTGATGGCTTCCCCATCTTCTTAATTGACTCCATGTAGGGGTATAAACCCTTAGCTACCTCTAAGATACTCAAATGTAGCCTTAGGTAGAGGCTTAGTAAATATATCTGCTAGCTATTTTTTAGTAGATACATGCTCCAGTGACACATCTTTAATTTGCACTTTCTCTCTCAAGAAATGATACTTCATCTCAATATGCTTTGTCTTAGCATGCAACACTGGGCTCTTAGAAATGTTTATAGAACTTGTGTTACCATAGAAAATCCTTACCGGTTCTGATATATTTAACTTGAATCCTTCCAAAATATGTTTCATTGAAATTGCCTAGGTACAATTCATGTAAGTTGCAATGTATTCATCTTTTGTTGTTGATTGAGAGATACAACTTTGTTTCTTGCTGCTCCAAGACACTAGTTTGCCTCCAAGAAAAAATGCTCCTCTGGTTGTACTCTTCCTGTCATCAACATTCCCTGCCCAGTCTGCATCTGTATAGACTTTTAAATCAAAGTCTCTTGCATATGGATACCATAATCCATAGTCAATTGTGCTTTTCAAATACCTAAAAATTCTTTTGGTTGCAACCATCTGTGTCTCCTTCGAGATTTTTTGAAATCTAGCAACCAATCGTACTGCATGAGAAATGTTTGGTCTGTTGTGGACAACATAATGTAGTTTACCTATCATGGACCTGTACTCCTTTTCATCAACTGATGTAGAATCATCTTTCTTAGACAATTTATAGCCTTTAACCATTGGTGTTCCAGCTAGTTTACAGTCTCCCATTCCAAAATTTCTCAATACTTCTTTCACATATTTGGACTGTGTGATGAAAATACCTTCCTTCATCTGTTGGACTTGTAAACATATGAATTTTTTTATCTCACCTACTAGTGACATCTCAAACTCATTCTTCATTTCATTAGCAAAATCATGACACATATCATCATTTCCTCCAAAATGGATATCATCCACAAATACCTCACTTACCAGTATGTTATCTCTTTTTGTCTTGAGATATATGTTATTGTCTTCACTGGTTCTTTGAAAACCTATCTTCACTAAGTGAAAGTGCAATCTTTCATACCATGCTCTTGGTGCTTACTTCAATCCATATAATGCCTTATGTAATTTACACACCATGTCCTTTTCTACAGTTAAAGCATAACAATCAGGTTGTTCAATGTAGACTTCATCTTCCAATATTCCATTTAGGAATGTTGACTTCACATCCATCTGATATACTTTGAATCCTTTATATGCTGCAAATGCAAGTAGATTCCTTACTTCTAATCTTGCAACTGGTGTAAATGTCTCACCATTGTCCTCACCTTCTTCTTGTGTATATCCTTTGCATACCAATCTAGTTTTATTTCTCACCACTACTCTATCTTCATTCAATTTATTTCTAAATACCCATTTTGTTCCTATTACATTCTTGTTCTCCGGTCTAGGTTCCAATGACCATGTATTGTTCTTCTCTATCTGGTCAAGTTCTTCTTCCATTGCCTTGATCTAGTCTTCATCTACAAAGGTTTCTTTTATTGTTCTAGGCTCAATGGTGTAAATCATACAAGAGTTCTCTCTTAGGCTTGTTCTAGTTAGCACACCTGCATTCTTGTCTCCAATAATCTAATCGGGGCTATGATTGAGTCTAACATACCTTGGAATAACATGATCTTTCTTTTTAGGTTCTTCTTCTTCACTTTCTTCATCTTTTGTTGGACCTTCCTATTTCGATTGAACTAGGTCTTCTTTGTTCAGTTCACCAACTTCTAGCTTCACCAGTTCCGATTCCAAAAATAGTGTGTAAGGTTCTTCTTCGTCCTTCTCCTTGCTAGTTTCTTTTGATTTTAGAGGAAATTGATCAACTCGGACATTGATATTTCAATAATCTTCTTAGTCCAGTTGTTGTAATACTTGTAAGCTTTTCTCTTGGTGGAGTAACCAATAAATATGCCTTCATCACTCTTGGCATCAAACTTACCAATATAATCACCTCTTTTGATAAAGCATTTGCTACCAAAAATTATAAAGTAACTAACATTAGGTGATCTACCATACTAGTACTCATAGGGTGTTTTGTCCTTACCTATTTTAACCAGTATTTGACTCATTATGTAAATAGTTGTGTTGATAGCTTCTCTCCAGAATGTCTTAGCTACACCTCCTTGAATTAGGATAGTCCTAGCAGCTTCAACTAATGATAAGTTGTTCCTTTCTCCTATACCATTATGTTGTGGTGTCCTAGGTGCAAAAAGTTGCCTCTTGATTCCATTGTCTTCATAGTATATAGTGAATTCCTCTTAAGTAAATTCACCACCTTGATCAGTTCTTAATCACTTTATCTTCTTTCCACTTTCATCTTTAACTAAGGCTTTGAATGCCTTTAACTTGCTAAATGCTTATGTCTTGTCTTTCAAGAATGTGACCCACATCATCCTTGAGCAATCATTGGTAAATATCATGAAGTGCCAATCACCTTCAATACTCCTAGTCCTCATTGGTCCACAAAGGTTGGTATGAACCAAATCTAGAAAATGTTCTGTTGAGAAAGATTTTCTCTTGAAGGTTGAGGATGTCATTTTCCCTAACTAACATTCCTTTCACAAAGCACTAACTGGTTTGTCCAACTATGGCAAACCTTTTATTGATTTGGACTTACTGACTCTTACAATGTTATCATAATTTACATGACAGAATCTCTAATGCCAAATCCAACTATCTTATACTTTTGCAATCAAACAACTATTGACTATAGAGTTTAAATGAAACAAGTTACCTCTGGTCTATTTGTCGATAGAAATCAATTCACCTTTGCTTCCATAAATCTTGCAAACTCCATTCTTGAGTTCTAGTGGGTAACCTTTGTCATTGAGTTGAGCAACACTCAAAAGAGTGTATTTCAATCCTTCAACCCAGTAGACATCATCTGCATTGCTTTAACCATTTAGAGAGATGGATCCATTTCCTTTCACCATGCAAGGTGAGTCATTCCCAAATCTCACAACACCTCCATCAAATTCCCTCAAAGTAAAAAACTTACCCCAATCACTGGTCATGTGGTGTGAATAGCCACTATCTATAATTGAGACATATAAACTATCCACATGAGAGACCAATGCCTTATGATTTGATATATCTTATTTAATAACAACAAAGACAATGTCCTCATTTGCATCTTCATTAGATTCTTCATCTGTAATTCCTCCATCCACTACAATGAGACAATCTCTTTCACCTTTTCCTTTATACTTCCTATACTTCTCACATTTTCGCTCATTATCTCCATTTGGATAGTTAGCAGCAATATGTCCAATCTGGCTACATGTAAAACACTTCAATGGTAATTTACCTCTATACTTACTGGTACCTCTCAGTAACCACTTGGCCAACAATGCTTCAAGATCAATCAAAACTATCTTGATCATCTACCTCTCTGTTGGATCTAGATTCATGACTATAGCTCACTTGTCTGCTTTTTCTTACCGGTGGAGTTGAGAATGAGGCTCTAAATGCATATTCTGATCTCTGAACACTTCCATCAAAACCATTTAATTAAAATGTAGTTAATTTACCAATGATAAGAGTAAAGAGTTACCTTTGTTTTATCAATAGACTTGAGTTCCTGAATGGTTGCAACTTGGATAGCATATACCAGTAGAAGGGTTCTCAACACCTTGCTAACCACTATGGTATCCTCCACTATACATCCAACACTTTTGATTTCTTTGACTATCTCCTTGATCCTCTGACCACACTGTTGAATGTGTTCTCCTTCAGCCATCTGCATATCATCAAATTTACCTCTCAGACTCTCTTCTTTGGCAATCTTAACATGCTCATCACTACTATAGATATCTTCCAGTTTCTTCCATACTTCATATGTAGTCTCCAATCCATGAACATCAACATATTCTGAATCAGACAAGGAACTGATGATGGCCTTCAATTCTTGATTATTATCCTATTGCTCCTTCTTTTGATCATTTGTCATAATCCCACTAGGCAAGTTATATTTAGTAACAACATGTTCCCAATATTGACTTCCTAAGCTCTTGATATAGATCTTCATCCTATTGTTATGCCTTGCATATCTATGTCCCCATTTAGTCTCCTTGAGTCAAAATATGGACCCCCTTTTTTTCTTCTTTTTGGTTTTACCTCGAAACTCTAGAGTCCTAGAGTCCCGAGGTCTTGTTGTTGTTCCGACCTTGGAATTTCGGAGTCCCGGAGTCTCGAGGTCCTTGTTGTTCCGCCCTCGAAACTTTGAAGTCCCAGAGTCCTGAGGTCATGGGTCTTTTGGCCTCGGAACTTCGGAGTCCCGGAGTCCAGAGGTGGTTTTAATTCTTGTGCTTTCTGTCAACCTTAGAAGCCCGGGACCCCGGAGTCCTGGGATCGTGTTTATGGTTTTTGTACGGAAGGATTTGGGAGGCTATATATAAGAGATGATGAGTTTTTTGAGTTCATTTGTGCATTTAGAGCTTCTCCTCCCTAACCCCAAGTTGCAAAACTCCAAACTTCTAAGCTCTCTCTTGGCATTTGTTGGGTTTTCGATTCACCAGGTTGGTGAATTTTCTCTCCTTGTGATGGTTTTCTAGATTAGATTTCCTTTTTGTTCTTTGTTTTTCGCGTTTTGGTTTTTTAGGGCGTGCCCTAGTTTTCTCGCTTGGAACCCTAGATCCTCGGAGTTCCGAGTGCCCATTCCATTCCACCCCGGAACCTCGGATCCCCGTAGTTTTGGGTGTCAACCTGCCATTCCACCTTGGATCCCTAGAGTTCTGGGTGTCTGCCTCCATTCCAACCCGGAACCCCAGATCCCCATAGTTCTGGGTGTCGACCTACCATTCCACCCTGGAACCCCAGATCCCTGAAGTTCCAGGTGCCCATTCCATTCCACCCCAGAACCCCAAATCCTCAGAGTTCTGGGTGTCGACCTCCATTCCACCCCGGAACCCTGGATCCTCGGAGTTCCAGATCGCCCCAAACTAGGAGCCCGAAACCATGGATCCCCGGAGTCCGAGAGGTTTTTATAGACTCCACCTCGGAACCCAAGATCCCCAAAGTTCTGAGCCTTCTCCCTTTGTGCTTACCCCGGCACCCCAAAGTTCCGAAGTGAATCGAAATTTATGTTTAGTATTGAGGACTGAAGATTTATGTTTTGCCTACAAGTTCAAGTGGTTAGATGGACTCATCCTCTAGCAAAAGAGGCAAAGAAATTGATAGACTCCCAGCCACCATGAAGTATCATTACCAAGGACAGGTATATGTTTCAAAGATGGAGGATCAAATTAGATGGGTTACCGATATAGAAATCAACCACATTGAAATTGAAGATATCAGGGTTGAATTGGATAAATCTACTCTGAAGGCCCTCCACTGAAGAATTAAGAGGTTCATCTTAGTTGAAGCCACTGTTTTCCCATAGTCAGTACAAGCACCAGAATTCATAATGTCCATTGCACCATTTTACAATCCACAAACTAGAAAATGCACAGATGCACAAGGAAGGACAGTCATAGACATGTCTCCAGATATGATTGGTTTCATCCTTGGAATTCCAACTAGAGAGGAAGCATTTTTGTTGACCGAAGAAGAGGACTTGAAGTCATGGAATGACAAGACATCAGCCAACAAAAGGCATATGAATGTGAACTGGTTAGAAAAAGAAAGAAAGATAGGGCTCAAGGCAACAAAGATCCTAAGGGCAGACTTCAAAGAGCCTCAAAGAGATTTAATCATCATGCTCAGTAGGGCCTTTGGCAAGCCAAACTACAAGCACTTCCATCCCTGGATGTTCCAGTTCATGACCACCATTTTGATAGGGAAACAATACTTTGACTGGCCGCAGATCCTCTCTGATAATATCTGTAGGTAGATAAAAGAGGTGCAACACACACAAAAGTTCTTCTTCACATCATATGTCATCTGGGTAGCTGCTAGAGATGGAAAATTCCCAGGCCTACAGGTGGAAGGACAATTGGGAGAGCAGGAAGGACATAAGAAGATATGGGAGTATTATTCCCGAACTACTCTAGCCAATTCTAAGGTGCATTTCAAGAGGGTTAATGATGTCTTTGTTTTCCCAACAATCATCAAATTGACAGGGGATGCAGGATATTGGATTAGCCCAGAGGCCATGGATATCATCCAGGAGTGGGCATGTTGGTTCATTCAAAACCCATGCTCCACTTACATCAAGGTTAGTGGATTCACAGGGAATCCAATGTTGCTGCCTTGTTATTGCAACGATAGGGTGATTCTACTGGAATATGTAAGGCAGCTTGTGATAGTCCTAATACTTAATGTAAGTATAGATCCAATAAACAACAAGATGAGAGGAAGGGGGGGTGAATCTTACAAACTTAATCATCCAAAAAAACATCAGATTCAACCTCGGTAACATATATATTAGTCATATAACCAAAACTGTCAAACATGCAAACTCAAAAGCATATGAATAATATAAACCTCATAACACCAGATTTAACATAGAAACCCAAATAGGGAAAAACCACTGTGGGATTTCGGACCCACTAAGAAATATACTCTTCTAGAGTATGCTCGGTTAAAAGCAAATCCTATTAAAGATTACAAACACATTGCTAGATGTGACCCGGTTAAGGGATTTCCCTCAGAATCTTCACTTTGTTAGAAGTGACCTTGTTAAAGGATTTCAAACACTCAATAAGAATGTCACCTTGCTAGAGGATTTTACAAATAAGACTGTTAAGTCCACTTGGTTAAGATATTTTCTACTACTTCTCAAAATAGCAGTAATAAAAATATGTTTGCAACTTCACATCTAAAAATGCTAAAGCAGATTCTTATTTGTTCAATACAATCAATTCATAGGACTTATCTTGTCCTTTTGTTGGGCTCTATACTCTGTTATCAAAACAAGTCTTCAAGCTTCTATGCTCAGTAATTACTATGTAGCATCCTTGTGCATACACTTGCTCGCATACATTGTTTATCAATAGTTTCCTATTTATAAACAATCTTCTAACTGCTTAATCTCCTTGATCACATTTCCCATGATCAATCATAGCCATCAGATCTTCAATCTTGTCTAGGTTCAATGTATCCTTCAATCTGATAACATTTTACCCCACCTTGGAACTTGCATTTTCACCTTGGAACTTGTGTTAGGGTATTGCGGTTCAATCTAAGCTATAGAACTTCCTGCCGATCTTTCTTTACCATAGATTTTTTAACAATCTTCATACATGGCTTACCAATCATTTAATTCATTCTAGCTCATCAGCTTCCTTCATTAAATATCACATGTAAACATTTAATGCATTCTATTATAGCTCGATTGTAACTCAGTAAATACTAAACTTCACTCGGTAGACATTCTGCCTCATTAACCGATAGCGATAACCTTAGGGTTTACCGACTAGGTTCTTTTCTTGGTAACATAGTATAGTATTAACCTTTCAAACAACAACATATGTAGGATATCCCCTTATTCATCATATTCTTTCTGTGTCTTTTACCGACATCTTTATACTCATCAAATAATACCTCTTAAGATATGGCAACATCATACTGAATTAGAAAATCAACTTCTTGACATCAATGATAGAATAATAATATTAAGACAGTAATCATCCTTAAGTAGTTATATCCATAGTCATCAACAACCTTCTCAATATCCTTATTGAAATGCCAACAATCTCTCATTGTAATTGGAATGTCAACCTTCTTCTTGTCTGTTATAATGCCAACAATCTCCCCCTTTGGCATTGATGGCAAAACCAATTGATTTGACTTTATTTAGTCGGATTCAGATTGCTGTGAAATTCTGAAATGCTGAAATGCTCTCCCCCATACATTAGACTTCTCCTATTTTCTCAGTCTTCTTTCCAATCTTTAGTCTGCTCTTCTTATGTATTCTCCCCCTTTCATAGGTATTCTCCCCCTTTGACAACAATGCCAAAAAGAAAAGAACTAAAAACATAATTTCTTCCTCTAAGAAGTGAATTCCATGTTGTTATGTATCAATTCAGTCTTGGTTAGAGCATTTGTCTTCAATTCCTATTCCTTGTTTATTGTTTCCTGCACACCTTTAGAAAACCTCCTAAAGTGTGTAAATCAACATCAACTCCTAAAAGATATTCTGTAGAGTCATTGAATTGATGCTTTCACCGAACTCAGTTAGTGAATGGAAGATAGGGGTAGGACCCCTAACTAGCTTCTGAGATATTCAAAAGTGTCCTTTGGTAGTGGCTTGGTGACGATATCTGCTATTTGCTCCTTTGTACTAACATATTCCAACACCACTTTCTTCTCTTGAACTTCTTCTCTAAGATAATGATATTTGATAGAGATGTTCTTTGTCTTAGAGTGCATAACAGGATTCTTTGAAATGTTAATGGCACTAGTGTTATCATAGAATATAGTTACTGGCTCGGTAACTTGCTCATTTATACCTTCCAATAGTTGTTTGATCCATGTTATATTAGTGCAATTCAGTGCTGTAGCAACATATTCGGCTTCTGCTATTGACTGAGAAACACATCCTTGTTTCTTGCTAAGCCAACTCACTAGTCTTTCTCCTAAAAAGAAAGCTCCTCCACTTGTGCTTTTCCTGTCATCAATGTTGCCTGCCCAATCAGCATCAGTGTAAACTTTTAAATCAAACTCATTTCCTTTCTGATATACTAAACCATAATCTTCAGTGCCTCTTAAGTATCTGAAAATTCTTTTGATTGCCATCATGTGTGTTTCCTTAGGATCTGCAGAAAATCTTGCAACAATACCTACTGCATGTGCTATATTTGACCTGCTGTGAACAACATATTGCAACTTTCCAATCAAAGATCGGTAAAGTGTCTCATCAATAGATGCAGATTCATCATTCTTTGATAGTTTACAGTTGGTAGTCGTAGGAGTACTTACTGGTTTTGAATCCTCCATTCCAAATTTCTTCAAGATTTCCTTTATGTACTTGGATTGGGTAATGAAAATCTCATCTTTCATTTGCAATATCTACAGACCTATAAAATATTTTACCTCACCGATTAATGACATCTCAAACTCTTTACTCATTTCATTTCCAAAGTTCTTGCATAGAGAGTCATTTCCACTAAAGATAATATCATCAACAAATATGGCTGAGATCAGTATTCCATTTTCATCATTCTTCATGTACATATTGTTGTTTTCACTTGTTCTTATAAAGCCAATTTTGATCAAATATGAGTGCAATCTCTCATACCATGCTCTAGGTGCTTGTTTCAGACCATATAAAGCTTTGTTCAATTTACATACCTTATCATTATTTTCTCCTTCAACAAATCCTTCAGGTTGTTCAATGAAAACTTCTTCTTCTAATATACCATTCAGAAATGCAGATTTGACATCCATTTGATATACCTTGAAATTCTTGTAAGCAGTATATGCCAACAATGTTCTTACTCCTTCAAGTCTTGCCATAGGTGCAAAAGTCTCACCATAATCAATTCCTTCTTCTTCGGCATTTGCAAACTAGTCTTGCTTTATTCCGAATGACCTCACCCTTTTCATTTAGCTTATTTTTGAAGATCCACTTTGTGCCGATTACATTTTTGTCCTTCAGTCTTGGGACCGGTGTCCATGTGTCATTCTTCTTGATTTGATCAATCTCTTCTGTCATAGCATTTATCCAATCTTCACTGTTAAATGCCTCTTTCACTATTCTCAGTTCAAATTCAGATATCAAACATGTGTTCTATCTCAGTTTGTTCCTTGTCATCACTGGATCATCCTTATCTCCTATAATCTGACTTGGTGCATGATGTCTTCTGACATACTTGGCTAATACAGGCTCGGTAGGCTCTGTATGATCTTCTTCATCAATTGGTAACTGGATATTTTCTTTATTTTCTTCAATAGTTATCTCGATAGGACTTCACGGTTGCTCATAGACAAATCCTTCATAATCTTCTGGTTCTTTGGAGTTTCCTTCATCATTTCTTTCTGCAAATTCATCAATTTTCACATTTGCACTTTCTACTATTTTGTTAGATGATTTGATCAGACATTTAAATGCTTTTCTTCTAGAAGAATAACCTAGAAACATTCCTTCTTCACTTTTCTGATCAAACTTACCATTTCTATCATCTTTGTCAACATAGCATTTACTCCCAAAGATTTTAAAATAACTTACATTAGGTTTCTTGTCATACTAGATTTCATAAGGTGTCCTCAAAGTACCTTTCTTCAATTGAACTCGGTTCAAGGTGTAAACAACTGTGCTTATTGCTTCTCTCCAAAATGTTTGTGGAACTTTCTTTTCAATCATCAAGGTTCTGGCACAATCCACAATAGATTTGTTCCTTCTCTCAGCGATCCCATTCTGCTGTGGAGTTCTCAGTGCAGAGACTTGTCTTTTTATACCATGATCATTGCAAAATAAGTTGAACTCATTAGAGGTAAACTCTCCTCCTCTATCTGATCTGAGACATTTCAGTTGTCTTCCTATTTCATTTTCAACCCTAGCCTTGTACCATTTAAACATTTGAAAAGCTTCTGATTTTTCTTTTAAAAACATTACTGACATCATCCTTGACTAATCATCCACAAATAATATGAAATATTTATCACCATAATAACTCTGAACTTTCATAGGACCACAAAGATCAGTATGCACAAGATCTAAAATTCTCTTAGAAGTGTAGGACTTACTTGTAAAGCTTGATCTTATCATCTTACCCATCTGGCATCCTCAGCACATAGCATTCTCAGGTTTTTCAAGACTCAGTAGACATCTTACTCGGTGCTTCTTAATTATTTTGATCAGATTATCAAAATTAACATGACAAAACCTTTTATGCCATAACTAGGTATCATCTATCCTTGCATATAGACATTTATTCTGAGTTGAGTCAAGATGAAATGTATTACCTCTTGTTTGTGTCCCGGTAGCAGCTAACTTTCCATGCTTGTCATGAACTTTGACAATTCCTTTTTCAAACTCTATTCGGTAACCTGTGTTGTTTAGTTGTGCTACACTCAACAAATTGTATTTCAAACCTTCAACCCAATAAACATCATTGCATCTTGCATTATCAAGAAGTGTTATGGATCCTTTACCTCTTACTGGACATGATGCATCATTACCAAATCTTACATAGCCTCCATCATAATCATCTAATTTAATAAACTTTTGTTTATCACTTATCATGTGATGTGAGCAACCACTATCTATGATCCAAGAATCATTAGTATTTATATGAGATATTAAAGCTTTTTCTTCATACCTTTCTTCATCTAATCCATCTTTGATAGCCACATAAACAAATTCCTCTGTATTAGTTTTATCTGATTTATCATCATTAGATTCCTCATCAGCTATTAGGCATGTCTTTTTATCTCTTCTCCTGAAGTCTCAGTGTCCTCGATAATGGTTATCTTTCTATCTGTCATCTCGGTAATCTCTCTTTTCACTAGATTCTTTGTTAGGATAGTTAGAAGAGATATGTCCTATCTTATCACAATT
Organism: Cryptomeria japonica; assembly: GCF_030272615.1. Lineage (NCBI taxonomy): Eukaryota > Viridiplantae > Streptophyta > Pinopsida > Cupressales > Cupressaceae > Cryptomeria > Cryptomeria japonica. The sequence continues at coordinate 219,571,852 of NC_081408.1, read as the reverse complement.
GAAAAATTTTAAAGGTAGCTTTCCTTTATACTTACCTTTTCCTCTCGGTAGCCTTCTGGCTAATAGTGCTTCAAACTCTTCTTGCTTTCTGATTTCCTCATACAGTTTGTGTACCTCCTCCATGTTTTTGTGAGATCTTTCACTTGCTCCACTATGATTTCCTTCAGAGTACTTATACTTTCTATCATTGTAATCATCAGTTTCATCAATATGAAAAGAACTGAATGCAAATTCAACTTTATTTACTGATGACCCACTATTATGAAAGTTACTTAACTCAAATGCATGTAGCTTACCAATAGTAGCATCTAAAGAAACTAGCATATTGGGTATAGACCTCAATTCATTGATTGCAAAGACTTGGATTGCATGAGCTGGTAGAAGGGTTCTTAACAACTTACTTGTTACATCCTTTTCTTCAATAGTTCCTCCTGCTCCTTTGATTTGTTTTACAATCTCCTTTAGTCTTGTACTATACTAGGTTATGTTCTCACCTTCATTCATCCTCGTAGATTCAAGTTGTCCTCTTAAAGTATCCACTTTTTCTCTTCGAACATGTTCATCTCCACCATACACAGATATGAGCTTAGTCCACATTGCCTTAGCATCAGTACATCCTTCTAGATCATTAAACTCTGAGTTGGTCAATGCAGATGTTATTTCAATCATTGCTTGAATATGTTCTTGCTTTGCCTTTATCTCTTCCATTGTCAATGGATAGGTGCTCGGTGTGATGAAATCATTCTCTAGATAATAGACATCATATTCTCCAATTCCTGATAGATGCAGCTTCATCCTTTTCTGCCATGTAGAGAAACTTGACTTATTCAGCTTCGGTGCATCCCTCTTATACATCTTTGGATCTTTAACTCAAGTGCCTTTAAACTTTTCTTCCAGAGTCCAAAGCTTTGATACCAATTGATAGTTCTGATACTTAATGTAAGTACTGATCCAATAGCCAACAAGATGAGAGGGGGGGTGAATCATACAAACTTAATCATCCAAAAAAAGCATCAGATTCAACCTCGGTAACATATATATCAGTCATATAACCAAAACTGTCAAAAATGCAAACTCAAAAGCATATGAACAATATAAACCTCATAACACCAGATTTAACGTGGAAACCCAAATAGGGAGAAACCACTATGGGATTTCGGACCCACTAAGAAATATACTCTTCTAGAGTATGCTCAGTTAAAAGAAAATCCTATTAAAGATTACAAACACATTGCTAGATGTGACCGGGTTAAGGGATTTCCCTCAGATCTGTTAGGATATTCACTTTGTTAGAAGTGACCTTGTTAAAGGATTTCAAACACTCAATAAGAATGTCACCTTGCTAAAGGATTTTACAAATAGGACTGTTAAGTCCACTCAGTTAAGAGATTTTCTGCTACTTCTCAAAATAACAGTAATAAAAATATGTCTGCAACTTCACATCTAAAAATGATAAAGAAGATTCTTATTTGTTCAATACAATCAATTCATAGGACTTATCTTGTCCCTCTGCTGGGCTCTATACTCTGTTATCAAAACAAGTCTTAAGGCTTATGTGCTCGGTAATTACTATGTAGCATCCTTGTGCATACACTTGCCCGCATACATTATTTATCTACAGTTTCCTATTTATAAACAATCTTCTAACCGCTTAATCTCCTTGATCACATTTCCCATGATCAATCATAGCCATCAGATCTTCAATCTTGTCCAGGTTCAATGTATCATTTGATCTAAAAATGTTTTACCCCGCCTTGGAACTTGTATTTTCACCTTGGAACTTGTGTTAGGGTATTGCGGTTCAATCTGAGCTGTAGATCTTCCTGCTGATCTTTCTTTACCATAGATTCTTTAACAATCTTCATACATTGCTTACCAATCATTTAATTCACTCCAGCTCATCAGCTTCCTTCATTAAATATCACATGTAAACATTTAATGCATTCTGTTATAGCTCGGTTGTAACTCGGTAAATACTAAACTTCACTCGATAGACATTCTGCCTTCATTAACTTATAGCGATAACCTTAGGGTTTACCGACTAGGTTCCTTAGGGTTTACCAACTAGGTTCTTTGCTTGGCAACATAGTATAGTATTAACCTTTCAAACAACAACATATGTAGGATATTAAAACAATCTAAACATCATGATCTCATCATTGTCTAACTCGGTAATAGTTGCCCATTGAATAGCTTATCCCCTTATTCATCATATTCTTTCTGTGTCTTTTACCGACATCTTTATACTCATCAAATCATACTTCTTAAGATATGGAACATCATATTGAATTAGAAAATCAATTTCTTGACATCAAGGACAAAATAATAATATTAAGACAGTAATCATCCTTAAGCAGTTATATCCATAGTCATCAACAACCTTCTCAATATCCTTATTGAAATGCCAACAATCTCTCATTGTAATTGGAATGCCAACCTTCTTCTTGTCTATTATAATGCCAACAGCTTGTAGGCCTCCAATCATTGCTGTCATTAAAGCATATAACAGGAATTGATTTCTCGGTATCTGTTGGATACTTCGCCTGTGCCAAGATACAAGTGGCAAAGTTGGTGGAACAAGAGCTTCAAGATCTAAAATTGAAGGAATACGATCATGCTAGGGAGTTTTATGATCCGTATGGGAAACTCAAACAAGCTATGCCTAAGGCATATGAGGGGCACAGTCCCAGCTTGTAAGATTTTTGGGCTAGCTTACAAGACAGTTTTGAGGTCAGGGAAAATAACTATAACAGGTTATCTATCCCACAGGTAAGAGATTTTGGTATTGAGACTAACCTCCCTAAAGACCTAAGGGATGACGGAGAGTTACTTGATCCAGTCTATATAGAATCAGGCATAGATAAGAGGCCCCTCTCCCTTGTAAAGTGGTCTACAACTAAGGATACAAATATGGAGCAGGTCACTCAGGCGGTCATCAATAGGACTAAACAATGGTTAAGCCAGAGGGTAAGGCCCAACGTATCACAAAAAAAGCAAAAGGAATCCACCTCAAGGGTACCTCAATCAAGAGGTCATAAGGAGTATGCCCGAAAGACAAGGTTGGCCTCAAGGTAGAGTACCTCCATTGACCCAAGTGAGGAAGATAAGCCTCAACAAAGAATTGAGGACTTGTTGAAGAAAATCCAAGAAAAGATAAAGGAGTCTGAATTGTTGAAGAAGGCTGCAGACCCAAGGGTGACCGATGGATTGGGCGCAGTGCCACTCACCAAAGTTCTCCCACCAAGGATGGCTATAGGCCACACTACAGAAGAGGGTACCCAGGGACAAGAAGAGAAAGTAGAAGCCACTGAGGAGGTACCCACTCAACCACCTTCCATAGGTACAACAATTGCTTTAGGCACTACTGCTCCCGCACAACCATTAGTTAATGTATCTACAAGGCAGCTTGGAGTGCAAGGTTTCATATCCAGTACTAAGGAGGTAAATGTTAGAAACATTGAGTCTGACTCCAATCAAGAAGAGGAGGATTTTGAGCAACAACGGCTGCTAGGGAGTGAACAAGAAGGGGGTGAGGCAGAAGACATCTCGAATGAAAGGTTGATTCTAACTCCTCGAGATCAAGAGGACCTTCTTAAGGATATAGCAGTTGGGCAAGCAGAGATGGAGCCAGGTGATAAATAAATGGCATTCAATGAGGAGGTCAGTGGTAATCTAGGAGAATTACACAAACAACAAGCTCTCCAAGCTAACCTAGCCTACTAGATTTCATCATTCTAAGATCCTAGGCAAACGAGAGCCGAAGCAAGAGATGAAGCAGAAGAGAAGGCAGAGGTTCATGTCATAACTACAAATATTGTATCACATCAAGGTGATAAAGCTGAAGATATACCATAATGGCTGGAGTTTACCTTCAGGAAGAAAAAGAGAAAAGCAAAGCTCCCCAAGGTTACTCTACAGCAAGCAATCACCAAGGAACCACCAAAGGTTAAGAAGCTGAAGATGGTTCATTACCTATCAAAAACTAGTTCTGGTGAAGTGATTGTAGATGTGGCAGTTCCATCCCAGTTTGAGGGACAAGCTTCTCCCAAATACCAAATATCATAGATAAACTTGGGTAAGCAAACCAAGTGGGGAGAATTAGATACCTTGGAGCTAGCCACAAGCATTGTCAGAGGGCACGTGGAAAAGGAGCACACCTCAAATATGGAGCTTAAGGCATAGCTTGGGCAGTATAAAAAGCTCTTGATAGAAAAGTGTAAACCTTTGGACTCCTGTACAATAGATGACCTACCTTCAACCTCATCACTACTAGAGGGAGAGGTAAAGGCACTACTGGAGATGAGACAAGTAGTTGCGGTTGCCAAATCTTAGACTCAGGTAAATGCAGCCAAAATTAGATTGTTTCCACATAATACAATGGAAATATACCGTAAGGTGGTATAGGCGGGTGGAGCTTTGGTAACCTGCTCCACACAATGGGAGTGGAAGGAGAACACCTTTAATAATCAACTCCAAATTTTGAAAAGGATACTATGGTTATGAGAAGAGCTGATAGTAAAAGAAGACCTCTTAGGAGGGGACAGTTGTGAGAATTTACAGTTCTACATATACATTTCAGAGATGAAAATAGAGATGTATCAACAGTATATCAAGGAGATGACTAACATTCAAAACCCTCTCCTCATGGAGATTTTTTCATATGAGAATTTTGTGAGGAATGTACTAGGGCCTTTTGGCCTCAGAATAGTTGATACTGGAATAATGGAGCAGAAACAAGTCTTGAATCAATGGGATGCATATGAGGCACAAAACCTAGGACCTGCCGCCCAGTTTGATGTTGCCCTTATGGATAGATACACACAGTTGATTACTCGGTGTCAAGAGGTGGCAAATATGGTAAAGGAGTTAGAGGAACAAGGAGCACATGCAGATGAGACTTTGAAGAAATATAAATTTAGAATTAAGCATGTAGCCATTCCGCCAGTCCAAGTAGTTGCATGCATAATTGAAAATTATAAGGCTTTTACTAAGAAATGAAAAGTTAAGCACACGATTGCTAAAGATAGCTAAGCTTTTTCTTCTTCTATTGCTCCTACCCAAGTTCGAGTTTTGAAAGAAATCCTACATGATTACGAAAATGTGGCTCACCCAGCATGGTCTTTGTAGTGCTCATGCAGCATCCATTTTGTAGTTGTTAAGTGGAGTGTCCAGATAGAAACTTGCAAGTTAACTGCGACTCCTAGTTTTAGTTCTTAATTTAGGGTAGAGTTATTTCCTAAATAATAGGGTGAAGAGCTTCTATAAATTGATAAGTTGGATTCATTTGTAGGGGTCCCAAATTGATGATTTGTGGCCTATTTTAGAGATTTTAGAGTATTTTGTAGATTGTCAAGAAGTTTGAGTTATTTTTATTATACATTCATGGAGATTAATATGAAAAGCAGCTTGTAGATTGCCTGATCTATGTTTATATTCTACCAAATTATTCTGTGTAATCTGGTAACGTCTATTGTTTTGAGTTAGCAACATGGTTTAATCTTTTTGTCTATCATTTTATGAATCATATTGCACACATCAGTGGTGTATGAGAATTACCGTGATAGGCAATATTGTTGATTTTTTCTCCATAAATTTGTGAAATTGATGATTTTGCAGGTTTTCTGGAGGTCCATTGTTGAATTCTAACTTGGATAATATTTGATAATTGCTTGGATTGCAGGGAACTAATTGAATAGTTTGTTAAGATGTCATTGTATTGATCTTTATTCTTATTTTCTTATTTCCCTTACACTTCACATTTTATTTCCCTAGAGAATCTTAAATCATAAAAATACAAAAAATAGAGGAAGTATAATTGTCTGTAAACCAGCGAGATTTAGCTCTAACCAGCAGGCCCCTTTATAGGTATAACCACATCAACCATTGAGCTATCCATCACCGTCAAGACCTAACTACAGAGACCTTGGGGTAGTGAGTTCTTCCAAACTCATTACTTTTCAGGAGAGGTGGTGAGTGTTTGCATAAACTACCTGACTGTTGGTGGGTGTGTCAAAACACACGTCAACAGAAACTAACGCTAGAAGGAGGGCCAAACTAATCCCTTCATAGGTGAACAACATATGGTACTTCCAAGAGATGGATTGATGCCCTTAACCCAACCTAACCTCAACAACTAGCAAGACGACATTCTTACTCAACTATACGACTTTGCTTGGGACAGTACGAGAACTTACAACCATTGGTTACAAGTACGACAAGTCTTATATAACAAGAGACAAAAGGCTATATGTATAGAAGTAGAGGCACAAAGACAACTCAATCCTCAGGTGAACCCATGAGAAAATCTACAACCACCTCCTCAACCAGATAATTGAGGTACTAAGCTAGATCGTATATCATCTTTTTCTCCCGAGAGATTCCACCAAGTCCTTAGGAGTTGTTCTTCACCATCTGACTTAGTTGAGTTAGGACCTACCACTAAGAGGAAGAAGAATAAAGCTAAGAAACAACCCTCAACATCCTCACCAATACAATCATCCATACCCAACGTAAGAGATCAACTAATCCCTAGTCCTCAGCCTATAGCTGCACCTTTTGTAACTCAACATTCACCATCACTACCTTCGATGGCCTACTTCAACCAAGACACTACACTGCTAGGCACCATACCAGGGGGTATACATGACCTACCTAGAAACCCTGACAAATTTTGCAGCAAATTTTACTATCTAGGCGGACGAATGACTGATGAACATATTGAAGCATTCAAAGATGCGGTTGTTCATAATAATATTGAACACCAAGATGTAGTATGTAGACTCTTCTCATATTCACTTGGGGAGAATGAATACAATTGGTACTTAACCCTACCTCCAAACTCCATCACAGGTTGGGATCTTTTGGAGAAGGCCTTCATTGATCAATTCCGAGTGTATGTAGACCCTGAGACACTATACCGTCAGTTTTCTTCTCTTAGGAAATTGCCCAATGAGCCATTAATGACTTTTAATACTAACTTCCAAAGGGCATTCAAGAGGCCGCAAGCCCCTTACCAAGTAGTGCCTAACATAGCCATCGACTCATATCTGAGAGCTATTGACCCTTGGACTACTATGTTCATTAAAAAGAGTGTTCCTCAAGATCAAAGGGATACCTTAGCAAAAGTATTCACATTAGCGATTAGCATGAATCAGGAGTTGAATCAAACCCCAGGAGGGATCGGATATAATTTACCCACAGGGGTGAATCAAGGAAATTACAATCAACTCCTAGGTGTACCCTCATCTCTACCTATAGGTTCCCCAATGATGAACCTCATGCTAATTTATGCACCCCAACCTCAGGCAAGTCAGCAGTTTGTAGCTCAAGTGTCGACTTGGCAAAATGGTGCCAATACCATCCCCACTCAAACACAGTATGCTGGTCAACCGCAAGCTAGAAATCAACAATTTGACAATATGAATTCGGCAAACCAACTTCTAACTACGGTACCTGAGAATAAAGGATCCCATATATTCATTGAAGTAGAAGCCTTGAAGAAAATGATCTCACGGGTTACTACATACTTGAGCTAGCTAAAGATGAATCCACCAGGAGGGTATAATCAATCTCAACCATATAATAATCAATGAAACTACAATAACTAGAACCAAAATCAAAGGTACAATAATAAACCTTATAATAGGTAGTGGAATACGGGTCCAAATAACGGTGGAGTGAACCACGACCAATCGGATGCACAGGATAACCCAAACCATACATAAAGTGTTAACCTTGCTGATATGAATCTACTAATAAACTGGTGTAGGTTGCATGACACAGCTTCCCATTCTGAGGTTAATTGTGCATAATTTGAGAAAATCATAAGAATTGCTCAAGCTGATTCTTAGCCTAAAGATTGTTCTAATGATGAACTTGATAAGGTTAATACTACCATGTTGGTTGATACTTTCCTGTGTAAAGAGTTTCAAGATGAAGCTGATGGTGAGCCATGCGTATACGATGCTCAGGGCTTTTAGACCAGGAACAATTATAATCTTAGGAGTGAAGACAAGGATCGTTTAATAGAGCCACCTCCCCCGATGGGTGGGTTTGTACCTTTGGACGCTAATGCAAGCAACAATCCTCATCCACGTCAAGCTTTCTAGGGAACACACCCTAGACAAGGTCAGGGGCAAGATTATGTTCTGAAAGGATCATTCGATGTTACTAAGGAGATGGAAAGGACTGCCACTACTATGTCCTTAATGGAAGTATTGAGATATTGCCCCGAACAGAAGAGGGCTCTCCTTAGGAAGTTGGAAATGTTAGAATCATAGAGTAATGAGGTTAAGATGGTGGACTTTAATGAAGTCAATGCTAACGTCAGTAATGATGCAATAGAAAATCCACCATTTTTACTTAGTTTGAAGATATGTGGGAAGAATTTACATAACTATTTGGTAGACTCAAGAGCTTCAGGAAACATAATACCTTATTCTATATGCCAACAACTTGGACTTCAACCAGTACGTGCAAATAGTAAGGTAGTACAGTTAGACAAAATAGAGGTTAATTTCATTGGAGAATTGAAAGATGTATACATCTAGTTAGGCGTCGATCCTTGAATATCTCTCTATATTGACATTCAGGTGGTGGATATTCCAGAAGTATATGGGATGCTCCTTAGTAGGGATTGGTCCATGACACTAGGAGGATATTTCTCAACTTGTTTTACATACTTATGGCTTCCCTGGAAGGGAGTTAGTAACTAGATTCGAATTGATAGTGAGTCTAAATTGAAGAAATTGGTCACAGATTATGGTGCTCTTAATGAAGTGGCATTTGTTGAGGTCATCCCAGGGGTTTACAGGGTTAATGAGATTCTTACTTTCTCTGCACCAGCCCCTCTTCAATTATTTCAAGCTGACAAGACCACATATAGAAGGTGGGTCAAAGAGTTCGCTATAGCAGTACAACAAGGAATGTGCTTATTCGGAAACACTATGAAAATACAAGAGTTGTTGCTTCCAAAGTGGTGTCAGATACACCATGAGAAGCACTCAAAAGTTTCATGTATCCCATGTCAGAATGAGATTACGAAGTTGATGAGTTCGGTTGCATTCGAAGAGGATGATCATACCAACAGTATGGAGGAAGTTCAAGGTTTCAAATTAGATCCCTAGACAATCGAGCCCATAGACAAGACTACCTTACCTAAAGAATACAACCATGAGGTTCTTGCGGTTAAGGTTGTTAAAAATGAAGAGGGAGATGTTCCTCTGGAGCTTAATAAGGAAGAAACACAATCCAAGCTTCAACCCCAAAAGGAACACGTTGTTCCAAGTACTACTGAAGTGTTTATACAATCAGAAATTGAACAAACTCAATTGTCACAAAGTCTTGAGCTTAAGAAGCAACAATCCTCTCTGAGCACTAACCTCAGTATTGACCCAAAGGTGAAAAATATGAAGAGACCAAAAGATGAAATATGGTTTTTAAAGTTTGATGGGTCAAGATCCAAACAAGGTAGCAGAGCAGGCATAGAGTTAACCAGCCCAAAAGGGAAAACCCTTTTAGCTTCTTATCGACTTCAATTCCCTTGTACTAATAACGTGATGGAGTATGAAGCCTTAATTAGAGGATTACTCTTCACTCATAAGAAAGGAGCAAAGTGTTTGAAGATGCAAGGAGATTCAGAGTTCGTGGTTAAACAAGTGCGAAGCCAATATGCATGCCATGACAAAAGGTTAGCGATATATCGGAATAGAGTGTATGCTTTGATTGAAGATTTCGAGGCTTTTGACATTCAACTGGTACCTAGGAAAGTAAACGGAATACCTGATGCACTGGCTGTAGCTGCCAATACATTAGAACCAGTAAGCCAATCCCCTTTAAAGAAGTTCTCGGTGGAGTTAATCTCTACACCTGTTGTGCCTGACAATATTAAACATTTCCAAGTCTTCTGGGATGCCCCCCATATCTTATTCTTTCTTGCCAATTAAGGGGCTTTTGAAGAGCAAATTATTGATGAGGAAGACAAATCAGATGATTTTAATAATGAAGGTAATATGGATATTTTGGATTTACCAACCAATGTTACTCCCAAAGGGATGGTCACCTTGGAGAGAATTTTTGATTCGAACCTGAGAGTAAAAGGGAGATTAACAACTAATTCAGATATCAAAAAATACGAGCCTCATAATATTGGTCCGGAAGGACAAGAGAGAATTGTCTATATCAGGAAGATTTGCACTCAAAGCGAAAGAGAAAAACTGATACAGATCTTGAAAGAATTCATCGATGTAATAGCATGGGGATATGAAGATTTAAAGACATTCGATACAACGATTATCACCCATGTGATTCCGCTAAACTGAACATAAAACCATTCAGGCAAAAACAACGTCTGATCAATGCACTAATAGAACCCTTGATCTTTAAGGAAGGGCAAAAGTTACTTTCCACTAAGATAATTTTTCCAGTACGACATTCTACTTGGGTTGCTAATTTGGTACCAGTACGGAAAAAGAATGGAGAAATATGACTTTGCATGGATTATCACAATCTTAACAAAGCCTCTGAGAAAGATAATTACCCACTCCCTTCTTTGGATGAAGTATTACAAATTGTGAATGGTTCACAAATGATGTCATTTTTAGACAGTTATTCGGGATATAACTAGGTGTTGGTAAATTATGAAGATCATATGAAGATGACATTTACAATGAAGTGGGGAACATATGCGTATAAAAGAATGCCATTTGGATTGATTAATGCTGGGACAACCTTCCAGTGAGCAATGGATACAACATTCAAAGAACTGATTGGAAAATGCATTATTATTTATATGGATGATTTGATGATATTTTCCAAGATCAGAGAAGACCACCCAGACCACCTCATAAAGGTATTAGAGAGGTGTCAAAGATATGGGATTTCCCTTAATCCCAAGAAATGTGTGTTTGGAGTGGCTGAAGAAAAGATACTTGGCCACGTAATCTCTAAGAGGGGAATCTCTACCCAGATCGGGTAAAAGCATTATTAAAATTACAAATGCCCGACAGTAAAAAAGAGATGAGATCTTTCTTCAGGAAGATCAATTTTGTCATAAAATTCATTACTGGGTTTGCAGAAATAGTCAAGCTCTTGAATGAAATGATGAAGAAGGATGCTAAGGTTGAGTGGACAACTGAAGCAAAAGAGGCTTTCACCTAGATCAAGAAATCCATCACCGAAGCTCCTATACTAACTAGCCCTGATTACACATTGTCGTTTTACATATATTCTTTTGCTTCGCTACACTCAGGAGTAGTTGTTTTGATGCAGAGGCAAGCAAGAGATGAGAAACCTATTACATTTATGAGTTCTCCTTTCAAAAGCACTGAGGTTAGATATTCTGCTCTTGAAAAACAAGCCTTTGCATTAGTAAGAGCAGTCAAGAAGTTTAGACATTACATCTTGAGGAGTAATATTTATGCGATTGTTCCTGACCAAGTAGTAAAGTCACTACTCATGCAGTTTGAACTGGGAGAACGACGAGGGAAGTGGATGGCAATATTGCAAGAATTTGACTTAGATATGAATCCCATGAAGTTTGTCCAAGGTCAAGGATTGTCTCAGGCCATGGCGACCGACATCCCTCAAATCCAGTGCCAACAGTATACATTGAAGTCATTCACTCAGGACCCTTGGTACATAGATTTTGTATTTGTATTATTGAATAATAGGTGTCCCGAGGGATTGAAAACTACACAAAGATGAGAATTAAGGCTCAAGAGTGCTAATTATATGATCAAGGATTCGACACTCTATAGAAAAAATTATGAGGGTATCTACCTTCGATGGCTTGATCATCAAGAAGCCCATAATATGATTGAGGAATTTCAAGGGAAATATGGTACTGGTCATGGGTCAGCAGATGCCACTGCACATCAAATTTTGAAGGCTGGATATTATTGGCCTAGAATATTTAAGGATACTCATGAACATGTCTGACATTGCCATACATGCCAAACTGTAGCCTCCAAAGAAAGAAATCCCGCTATGCCTCTCCAACCAATGTTTGAGGTAAGACCTTTTGCTCAATGGGCTCTGGATTTCATAGGTGTTATTAACCCTAATTCATCTACAGGACATAAGTTTATTCTTACAATAATAGATTACTGTTCCTGGTGGATAGAAGCCATTGCATATCGCAATGCTACTATTGAGGTAGTCCTGAAATTTATTGAAGAACATATCATCACCAGGTTTGGTATGTCGTTCGCTCTGGTATGTGATAATGGTCCTACTTTTACTTCTACATAGTTGATGCAATGGTCATACCAATATAAAGTGTACCCACAAGGTAATGGGGTAGTTGAATAGACAAACAAGAACATCCTAGATGTCATCAAGAAGTTACTCAAGAAAAACCCCAGGGATTGGCATAATCAACTGAGATATGCCCTATGGGCTGATCGAACCAGAATAAAAGCTGCCCTGGGAACTTCTCCATACTACCTTGTCTATGGCCAGACCCCTATTTTCCCAATTAACTTACAAATATTGGTCTTCCAATTAATGAAAGAACTTGACATTGAGGATCAGGTAGAGGTATGCCTCTTAAACTTATTAAGACTTGATGAAAAAAGAATTAATATGCTACAACACTTTGCCAAGCATCAAGCTATTGTTAAGCGATGGTTGATAAAAGAGCCAAGGTGAAAGCTTTTTGGATCTCTGACTTGGTCCTATTATGGGACAAGGCCAAGGAAAAGAAAGGTGATCATCACAAATTTGAAAGGTTGTGGCTAGGTCCTTACCAAATAGCTGAAATTCTAGGCGAGAACACTTTTAGGTTGAGCTCATTGACTGGAGAACTGGTACCATTGCCCGTCAATGGTTAGTTCCTCAAGCACTACTTTGATTAAATCCTCTATATAGCTTGATCTATTGTATATAGTAGTTAGTTGTTTTCTTTTTGGTTGTGCTTTGTTGGGCCTTGTTGTGTGTTTTCCCTTTTGTTTTTGTTTTTTTTGCTTGTTTGTTCTTTTGTTTGTTGGGTTGGGGTATATGTTTTGTTCTTGAAGATTCTAAAAGGAAGTAGGTATCCTTTGTATAACATCTTGCTAAATTTTGAGAGACTTCGACTCTCTGCTATTTATGATTTCATTGTCGTTTGGTTGAGTTCGAAACCTTTGTCTATACTCGTTCAAAGTGGTATATAATCATTTAAATATGATGCGAGTTTTTGACTTTCAATTTGGAAAAGGCTAGCTTGATAAACTCAGCACTAACATCACATTAAGATACATCAGAAAGGTTTTGTGAGATAGTAGATAAACTGGGTATCAAGTGAAAAATCTGAAGTCAAGACGTTTCATGTTATCAATCGTGGCTCCCAACCCAGTTATCGAACTTCAATGTTCAAAAGTTACTTAAAATATTATTGAAGAAAGAACTCCTTCTCTATATCCTATAATGTTTTCAAAAAAGAAAAAAGAAAAAAAAAGAGAAAAAAAAGAGAGAAAAATGATCCTCTTAAGCAACTCAAATGGGTGTTTCAAGTAACCTCCACTGGGGCTATGGATGCCTGGCTGGCAGTGGAGTACTGCTTGACAAAGGCTAGAGGTATCTCTGTCAGGGCTATAGACACCTAACTAGCAACAAAGCTATGCCCAGGATAACATTGCACGAAACATGATTAATGACTTCACCTATGTAGCTTGCGCCTAGTTTCCTATAACTATCTACATTATTGAAATGATGGAGTAACAAATCACACACACACACACTTAAGGGTTGATCATGTCTATTCCTTATCTTGGTTATTTGTTCATCACTTACTCATCTTCTACTCTTATACATCCTTTTGAATGATAATAGCCTTAAGTGTCGGATTAACCAGAGATTCTAAAATTCTAAATTGCCTATAGTCATTTTTCCCACACAGTTGCCATTTGTTATGCCTTGCATATCTGTGTCCCCATTTAGTCTCCTTGAGTCAAAATATGGACCCCCTTTTTTTCTTCTTTTTAGTTTTACTTCAGAACTCCAGAGTCCTGGAGTCCCAAGGTCGTGAGTCTTTTGGCCTCGGATCTCTGGAGTCCCGGAGTCCCGAGGTGGTTTTAATTCTTATGCTTTCTATCAACCTCGGAACCCCAGGACCCCGGAGTCCCGGGATCGTACGGAAATATTCGGGAGGCTATATATAAGAGATGATGAGATTTTTGAGTTCATTTGTGAATTTAGAGCTTCTCCTCCCTAACCCCAAGTTGTAAAACTTTGGACTTCTGAGCTCTCTCTTGGAGTTTGTTGGGTCTTCAATTCACCAGGTTGGTGAATTTTCTCTCCTTGTGATGTTTTTCTAGATTAGATTTCCTTTTTATTCTTTGTTTTTCACATTTTGGTTTTTTCAGGCGTGCCCTAGTTTTCTCACTCGGAACCCTAGATCCCCAGAGTTTCGGGTGCCCATTCCATTCCACCCTAGAACCCCGAATCCCTGGAGTTCTGGGTGTCGACCTGCCATTCCACCTCGGAACCCTGGAACCCCAGATCCTTGGATCCCCAGAGTTTCAGGTGTCTACCTCCATTCCACCCCGAAACCCCAAATCCCTAGAGTTTTGGGTGCCCATTCCATTCCACCCCAGATACCTGAAGTTCTGGGTGTCGACTTGCCATTCCACTCCGGAAGCCCAGATCCCTGGAGTTCCGAGTGTCGACCTGCCATTCCACCTCAGAACCCTAGATCCCTTGAGTTCTAGGTGTCGACCTGCCATTCCACCCCGGAACCCTAGATCCTTGGAGTTCTGGGTGCTCGTTCCATTCCACCCTGGAACCCCGGATCCTCAAAGTTCCGGGAGGTTTTTATAGACTCCACCTTGGAACTTCGGATCCCCAGAGTTCTGAGCCTTCTCCCTTTGTACTTACCCAGGGAACCCGGGACCTTGAAGTCCTGAAGTGAATCAAAATTTATGTTTAGTATTGAAGACTAAAGATTTGTGTTTTGCCTATAGGTTCAAGTGGTTAGATGGACTCATCCTCCAACAAAAGAGGCAAAGCAATTGATAGACTCCAGGCCACCATGAATAATCATTACCAAGGACAGGTATATGTTTCAAAGATGGAGGATCAAATTAGATGGGTTACCGATATGGAAATCGACCACATCAAAATTGAAGATATTAGGGTTCAATTGGATAAATCTACTCTGGAGGCCCTCCACTGAAGAATTAAGAGGTCCAGCTTAGTTGAAGCCATTGTTTTCCCATATTCAGTACAAGCACTAGAATTCATAATGTCCATCGCACCATTTTATAATCGAGAAACTAGAAAATGCACAGATGCAAAAGGATGGACAGTCATAGACTTGTCTCTAGATATGCTTTTTTTTTGTCTTTGGAATTCCAACCAGAGAGGAAGCATTTCTATTGACCAAAGAAGAGGCCTTGAAGGCATGGAATGACAAGACATCAGCCAGCAAAAGGCATATGAATGCGAACTGGTTAGAAGAAGAAAGAAAGATAGGGCTCAAGGCAATAGAGATCCTAAGGGTGGACTTCAAAGATCCTCAAAGAGATTTAATCATCATGCTTAGTAGGGCATTTGGCAAGCCAGACTACAAGCACTTCCATCCCTGGATGTTCCAGTTCATGACCACCATTTTGATAGGGAAACAATACTTTGACTGGCTGCGAATCCTCTCTGATAATATCTATAGGCAGATGAAAGAGGTACAACACACACAAAAATTCTTCTTCACATCATATGTCATCTAGGTAGCTTCCAGAGCTGGAAAATTCCCAGGCCTATAGGTGGAAGGACAATTAGGAGAGCAGAAAGGATAGTAGAAGATATGGGAGTATTATTCCCAACTCACTCTAGCCAATTCTAAGGTGCATTTCAAGAGGGTTAATGATGCCTTTGTTTTCCAAATAATCATCAAATTGATAGGGGATGCAGAATATCAGATTAGCCCAGAGGCCATGGCTATCATCCGGGAGTGGGCATGTTGGTTCATTCAAAACCCATGATCCAATTACATCAGGGTTAGTGGATTCACAGGGAATCCAATGCTGCTACCTCATTATTACAATGATAGGGTGATTCTGCTGGAATATGTAAGGCAGCTTGTAGGCCTCCAATGACTGCTATCATCAAAGCATAAAACAAGAATTGATTTCTTAGTATCTATTGGATACTTCGCCTGTTCCAAGATACAAGTGGCAAAGCTGGTGGAACAAGAGCTTCAAGATCTAAACTTGAAGAAATACGATCATGCTAGGGAGTTTTATGTTCCCTATGGGAAACTCAAACAAGCTATGCCTAAGGTATATGAGGGGCACAGGCCCAACCTAGAAGATTTTTGGGCTAAGTTACAAGACAGTTTTGAGGTTAGGGAAAAGAACTATAATAGGTTATCTGTCCCATAGGTAAGAGATTTTGGTATTGATACTAACCTCCCTAAAGACATGAGGGATGATGTAGAGTTACTTGATCTAGTCTATAGAGAATCAGGTATAGATAAGAAGCCCCTCCCCCCAGTAAAGTGGTCTACAACCGAGGACACAAATATGGAGAAGGTCACTTAGGCGGTCATCAATAGGACTAAATAATGTTTAAGCTAGAGGGTAAGGCCCAGCGTATCAAAACTATAGAAAAAGGAATCCACCTTAGGAGTACCTCAATCAAGAGGTCATAAGGAGTATGCCCAAAAGACAAGGTCGGCCTCAAGGTAGAATACCTCCATTGACCCAGGTGAGGAAGACAAGCCTCAAGAAAGCACTAAGGACTTGTTGAAGAAACTCCAAGAAAAGATGAAGGTGTCTGAACTATTGAAGAAGGTTGCAGACCTAGGGGTGACTGATGGATCGGGTGTAGTGCCACTCGCCAAAGTTCTCCCACCAAGGACGGCTATAGGCCACACTATAGAGAGGGTACCCAGGGATAGAAAGAGAATGTAGAAGCCACTAAGGAGGTACCTGCTCAGCCACTTTCCATAGGTACAACAAGTGCTTCAGGCATCAATGTTGCTGCACCACCATTAGTTAATGTATCTATAGGGCAGCCCAGAGTGCAAGGTTTCACATCCACTACTGAGGAGGTAAAAGTTAGAAACATTGAGTCTGACTTCGATCAAGAAGAGGAGGATTTTGAGCAACAATGACTGCTAGGGAGCAAACAAGAAGGGGGTGAGGCAAAAGACATCTTGAAAGAAAGGTTGATTCTAACTCCTCAAAATCAAGAGGACCTTCTTAAGGATATAGCAGTTGGGCAAGCGGAGATGGAGCTAGGTAATGAAGAAATGGCATTCAATGAGGAGGTTAGTGGTAAGCTAGGAGAATTACACAAACAAAAATCTCTCCAAGCTAACCTAGCCTGCCAGATTGTATCATTCCAAGATCCTGGAAAAATGAGAGATGAAGCAAGAGATGAGGTGGAAGAGTAGGCAAAGGTTCATGTCATAACTGCAGATATTGTATCACATCAAGGTGATAAAGCTGAAGATATACCACAATGGCTAGAGTTTACCTTTGGGAAGAAAAAGAGAAAAGTAGAGCTCCCCAAGGTTACTCTACAACAAGCAATCACTGAGGAACCACCAAAGGTTAAGAAGCTGAAGACGGTTCATCACCTATCAAAAACTAGTTCTGGTGAAGTGATTGCAGATGTAGGGGTTCCATCGCAGGCCAAGGGACAAGCTTCTCTCAAATACCAAATATCACAGATAAACCTGGGTAAGCAAACCAAGTGGGGAGAACTAGATACCTTGGAGCTAGCCACAAGCATTATCAGAGGGTGCATGGAAAAGGAGCACACCTCAAATATGGAGCTTAAGGCACAACTTGGGTAGTATAAACATCTCTTGATAGAAATGTGTAAACCTTTGGACTCTTGTAGAACGGATGACCTACCTTCAACCTTATCACTGCTAGAGGGAGAGGTTAAGGCACTACTAGAGGTGTGATGAGTAGCTGCAGCTACCAAATCTTGGACTCAGGTAAATGCGGCCAAGATTAGAATGTTTCTACAGAATACAATGGAAATATACTGTAAGGCGGTATAGGCGGGTGGAGCTTTAGGAAATTTCTCCACACAATGGGAGCGGAAGGAGAACACCTTTAATAAACAACTCCAAAGTTTGAAAAGGATACTATGGTTAGGAGAAAAGCTGATAGTAAAAGAAGAACTCTTAGGAGGGGACAATTGTGAGAGTTTAAAATCCTACATATACATTTTGGAGCTGAAAATAGAGATGTATCAACAGTATATCAAGGAGATGACTAACATTCGGGACCCTCTCCTCAGGGAGATTTTGTCATATGAGAATTTTGTGACGAATGTACTAGGGCCTTTTGGCCTTAGAATAGCTGATATTGGAATAATGGACCAGCATCAAGTCTTGAATCAATGGGATCCATATGAGGCACAAAACCTAGGACCTGTCGCCTAGTTTGACGTCGCCCCTATGGATAGATACACACAGCTAATTACTCAGTGTCAAGAGGTGGAAGATATGGTAAAGGAGTTAGAGTAACAAGGAGCACATACAGATGAGAATTTGAAGAAATATAAATTTAGAATTAAGCATGTAGCCAATCCACCAATCCAAGCAGTTCAATGCATAATTAAAAATTATAAGGCTTTTACTAAGAAATAAAAAGTTAAGCACACAATTGCTAAAGATAGCAAAGATTTTTCTTCTATTGCTGCTCCTACCCAAGTTCCAGTTTTGAAAGAAATCTTGGATGATTACAAAAATGTGGCTCACCTAGAATGGTCTTCATAGTGCTCGTGCAGCGTCTGTTTTGTAGTTGTTAAGTGGATTGTCTAGGGAGAAACTTGCAAGTTAATTGGGACTCCTAATTTTAGTTCTTAATTCAGTGCAGAGTTATTTCCTAAATAATAGGGTGAAGAGCTTCTATAAATTAAGAAGTTGGATTCATTTGTAGGCATCCCAAATTGATGATTTGTGGCCTATTTTAGAGATTTTAGAGTATTTTGCAGATTGTCAAGAAGTTTGAGTTATTTTTGTTATACATTCATGGAGATTAATATGAAAAGAAGCTTGTAGATTGTCTGATCTACGTTTATATTCTACCAAATTGTTCTGTGTAATCTGGTAACATGTATTATTTTGAGTTAGCAACATGGTTTAATCTTTTTGTCTATCATTTTATGAATCATATTGCACACATCAGTGGTGTATGAGAATTACTATGATAGGCCATATTGTTGATGATTTTATTTCTACAGATTTGCGAAATTGATGGTTTGGCAGGTTTTCTAGAGGTCCGTTGTTGAATGCTAACTTGGATAATATTTGATAATTGCTTGGATTGTAGGGAACTAATTGAATAGTTTGTTAAGATGTCATTGTATTGATCTTTATTGTTATTTTCTTGTTTCCCTTACGCTTCACATTTTATTTCCCTAGAGAATCTTAAATCATAAAAATACAAAAAAAAGAGGAAGTGCAATTGTCCGTAAACCAGTGAGATTTAGCTCTAACTAGCAGGCCCCTTTATAGGTATAACCACATCAACCATTGAGCTATCCATCACCATCAGGACCCGACTACAGAGACCTTGGGGTAGTGAGTTCTTCCAAACTCATTACTTTTTATGAGAGGTGGTGAGTGTTTGCATAAACTACCTTACTATTGGTGGGTGTGTCCAAACACACGTCAACACCTATCACTCTAGATTCTTTAGTTTTCCCTATTGAACTTCAGACCTTCTTACTTCATCATGTTCTGTTAGATCTTTTCCTCAATTTATTAGGCTTAAACACAAGAGGACCTAGAAAGCTCTGATACCAATTGATAATATGATGAAACTATAAGGATTCAGTCAACTATTGAGAGGGGGGGTGAATCAGTAGATAGAAAATAAACTAAACTTTCACCAAACAAACTTTCAACTCAGAATCCAATCACTAAACTAACTCATTTAGTCACTATATCAAAAGCTGCAATTGCACTGCCAAACTTTACCGGTTGACCAACACATCAATGATACAATGTAATAGATATGAAACTCAAATACCATTTAACCAAAAATTTAAACCACTTCACTAATATCAGTAATAGCTCATTTCGAATTATTTACAGTCATCTAAACATATCTAAGTGGATTTACCAATCATTCATATCAACCATATCAAAACACATCCAAAAAATCATTCACCACTTGACACAATGATTTTTCACGTGGAAACCCAAATTGGAAAAACCATGGTGGGGATGAATACCCACAAGTATTTTGAACTCTCCTGAACTTCACCCTATTAGGAGCCAAGCCTTGTTAGAAGCTTTATACAATAATTTCCTATTAAGAACAAATCCAGTTAAGGACCACCCAGTTAAGGGATTGACTACAATACCCTGTTAAAGGTAACCTCAGTGGATGATTTAAAATCCAAGCTAATGGATCACCTGGTTAGAGGATTTCAACAACACCAAGCCTTTTAAAGATTATCTGGCTAAGGGATTTAACTATTGTATTGGTTAGAGAAGAACAGGTTCTTTGCTGATCTAGTAATAAAACTTCCTTGCTCAATCAAATCCTTTTCTGCTCCTATTTGCCATCACAAAATTCTACAGACACACCTTCTAGTTCGACAACAATCACACTTCCACACTGAACAAAATTTTCCAACACAATATTGAAACAAATCATCGACCTTATAAGCAAATACAATAGGTCAGTAACACAACACAAAACCTACAAATCTCATAAACATTACAAACATATCGATTCAATATTGACCATTAGATTACATAGAAATCAACTGCACATTGTTCAAGACAACTTCAACTTCTCTTGGATCATTGCACATTGGATCCTATAGCTCATCACACATTTTTCACTTCATGCGATGCATTTGATCAATCCTAAGATAAACGGTTACCTCTACGTGCCAAATCCACTTTGAAAATCATCAAGTGCATCTTGCTTATGTGGCATCTTCATCTCTAATCATCATTTGGTCATAGATCAGCACAACTGATTCTCCAAGCTCCATTAGTTAGGGTTCTTCTTATCAATTGGTTAGGGTTACCACTTGATCTCTGCTTCAATAATAATACTGGTTGCCTACACTGCTTTACTACTGATTGCTTTACTACATCATTACTGATTGTAATACAACTTCATTACCAGTTACTATTGACATCAATGACAAGACTATACTTCATCAATGCAATCTTCATGCAATGCCAACATAAAAAACCTTTACAACTAGGTCGACATCAAAACCCTAAGTCTTACTACATAGATCATCATAGACCTTTACAACTCATTATAGATCATCATATTGATCATTATAATCAATTACAAATCAATATCAGTTGTTGAATGATCATAAATCATCATAGCAAGTCGATCTAGTACAAAGTCAAACCCTTAGCTCATTTCGCTAAGTGCTTTGCACATTCCCAATAAATTTGGTCTCCAAACGTGCCAAAACATCTTTCAAAAACATCATGTGATTTGTGTCACATTTATTATTCTTTCGACATCTTCCCCTCTTTTGGATATGTAGTTTCTTTAGCCACTTTCCTTTGCTCTCTTTTTTGGTATCTTAATCTCTATTATTGGGAATCATTCAAGGACCCAATTCAGGCTGGCAAGATCAAAATATAGTTTCCATCTATAAAGAGAATGGTAATATATATCAAATGACTTTTCAAAGCCTAAAATAGACCTTTCTACAAGGTAAACATGAAGAGGTGTTGGGATAGTGTGCACATATTGTGTTTGGATTGCTTGAGTGATGTGTTGTCATTCCTGTCAACATATTCCTTTGTGTGTTCTAGTGTTGTATTCAAATTACGTGAGTTGGTTTGGCCAATGTGTTAAAGTTTAGTTGTTGTGGATTAAAAGGTTTTGAGATAATTATCTCTAGT
The DNA here is from genome assembly GCF_030272615.1 of Cryptomeria japonica. Lineage (NCBI taxonomy): Eukaryota > Viridiplantae > Streptophyta > Pinopsida > Cupressales > Cupressaceae > Cryptomeria > Cryptomeria japonica. The sequence continues at coordinate 219,550,020 of NC_081408.1, read as the reverse complement.
TGATTCAACTCAAGTTTTAGTGGTTCACATGGTGATTTGATCGAGTTATGAGATCTGGTATTGCGGTTGGTTTTTCAGTTGTTCGGTGTTGATCAGTGTTATGGATTTTGCTCCGCATTACAATATATTGGTTTTCAGATTTGGAAAAGTGTTTGGTACATTCTGGTGTATCCTCAATTCAGATGGTTCATGATTTGGAGTTTTGCAAGTGAATATTTCAGTTTGATATTCATTGCAATTAGTTTTCTTGAAGTTCAGTATAATGATAACGAAGATTCTAGTAAGTAGTGTTGTTGTGGTTTTTTTTGTGGTAATTCATGATCCTTATGGATGTTTCTAGATTGTGTCCTATTTGTGTTGATGGTTCGCATTGATTATTGTGCTCATTGTTCTAGCGTGTTGCGGATGTTCAAGGCATAATTATTGGAGGTGTTTCATGTTCAAGGTGTTGATTTGGGTCCATGCAATGCCTTAGCCAACATTGTTTTGGTTTGCATGTAATGTCGTAGTGTGTATGGTTATATCTTTGTAATTTATGATGTGCATGGAGCCAACCTTAAGAGATAGGTTTATGATATCTATAAATAAATGTAATACTAATGTGAGAGAGAGATATGTCAATGTGAATAATGCTTTGATCTTTCAGAAATAGTGAAGTACAACAAAGAAGTATGAAGTAGTGCTAAAGAAAAGATTATGTGTTATGTGGTTAACCAGAACTATAACTAGGCATGAGGAGATTCTATTTTCTCAGTTCATGTAATCCGAATGTGTTTGTAAGACACTGAAATTTCCCTGGGTTGTAGCACCCTTTGTTGTTTTTGAACAGTGGGCTCTAGGCAGTGTGCCTAAATGTATGTCCATTCCTCATTGTAATATTTCATATACTTCTAACAGGGTATCATCATATTATGTGTATGTTCCCACTATGGTTTTTCCCTTGACCAGGTTTACCATGTCAAAAATATTGGTGCTATGTGTGCTATTGATGTGGTGTTGATTTATGCTTTCCCTATTAATTACTAGATCTAAAATTGTGTTTGAGTTAATAAAATATTGTGAGAAAACTGATTCACCCCCCCCTCAATTTTATGCCTTGTTGCCAACAATTGGAATCAGAGAAATTCCTCTGAAGAATCTTGATCACTTGAGGTGATCCGGGATGGCAAATTATAAGAAAAATAGTCCCAGATTTGATGGATCAAAGTAAACTCTTTGGAAAAACTAGATGGAGCATCACTTAAGATGCATTGGTGAAGATTACTAGAAAAATACTAAAAATGTGTATAACATTCCTCTGAATGGTCCTACCACTCTAGATGAGATAAACAAAGATGAATACAATATTAGAGCTAAGGAAGCCTTGTTGAGTGTCTTGACTAGATCTAAATTGACAACTATGACGGATTTGCAGACTGCTCATGAGATTTGAAAGAAATTGAAAACTTTGTATGAAGGTGACAGTCATGTGAATATTGCCAAGTTGCAGAGCTTGAAGGGAATGTATGGGTTGTTGAATATGGGAGAATATGAGAATATTACATCTTTTATGCAAAAAGTGAAGGAGCTTGTGTGCAATATCAAATGCGTTAGTGGAGTACTAGAAGAATCTGAGATTGTTGCTAAAGTGTTAAGATCCTTGCCTCCTGCTTAAAAACACAAAGCTACTGCTATTGAGGAGATCTGGACAGTGACTAATGTGACTAGAGACATGTTTATTGGCAAGCTTGTTGCTTTTAAATTGAGTGAGTTTGGTGACTCCCTTTGTAAAACTGAATTTGCATGCAAAGCTCCTATTTTTGAGAAGAAGAGATATTATCCAAGAGAAAGTTCTTCAAGAAGGGTATCCAAATATGAGGAGATGAAGGAGATGGGAGAAGAATAAAAGGATCTCAGGGAGCTTGAATCTCTTATTTCTAGGAGATTGCCTAAAGAAGCCAGTAAGTATGAAGGAAATTTACCTCTTAAATGCTTTTCATGTAATAATATAGGACATTTTGCTTCAAGGTGTCTGGAAAGAGTCCCTAATAAACCATACAAGCTTAAATATTGGAAGAAATGTTATTATGTTGTTGATGAAGGTGTGATAGATGATGAATGTAAAAAAAGAAATTCATGTTTTGAATGGGTATTTATTGCTATCAAGGAATATGATCTAGTGCCTACTGATTCTGCTAGTCGCATTAACGAGGAGAAATATTTGGCTGCTAAAGTTGAAGAGAAAGATGAATGGGTTATTGACAATGTCTACTCTCATCATATGACAAGTGATAAGAGTAAGTTTGAGAGTATGGAAAAGTATGATTGTGGTGTAGTAAGATTTGGTTTGAGAGTATGGAAAAGTATGATTGTGGTGTAGTAAGATTTGGTGATGACAAAGCTCGTATAATTGGTGTAGGAGCACCTGGCATTTAGACAACTTGGAGGACACTATGAAGGAATGACAAGAATATGTATGGGTCTAATAGACTCAATTTTGATGTTTTAAAGACAATTATGGCATTTCATTGTAATGATCCTAATGTAATGGTTAATTGTCCTAATGTGCCTAATAGGACCATAGGACCAAATATGGGATTTCAAGATTATAGGATTGGGTAGAAGTCATGATTTGATCCTTTAGGATTCATTAGTTCTGGGTAGAAGTCATGATAGGTTGTTTAATAGGAGTTTTAATTCAAATATTTGAATATGAACGACTAGTACCATTTTGGTGGGAAAATGACAAAACCGACTTGTTAAGCATTTGTAATGACAACTAACTCCATGGATCGGTTGGGGCATTTTTTGGAGGTCTACTTAAAGACTTGAGAGAAATTTTTACAAGAGAAAAAGTCGAGAGAGAGCCCAAGCAAGTACTGGTTGTACGGATTGAACTCAAATAGCAATAAAACTTCTTATTTTTCCTGTAGATCTGAGGTTTCATTGTTTATTTTCACTAAAGTAGTTTTGATCATAGTTTTTGTAATGAAGTGAGGGTATTTTCTATGCATCCTTACATTGTTTTTAATTTTCTAAGGGTTCAATAAATCTGGGAACAGACTTAGCACTATACATTCCTAAGTTTGCAGGCTCTCATTAACTGTTTTGTTGATTTCCTTTTAAACTATAATCCAACCATAGATGTAGGACTCTAATTCATATGGAATGGATCATATCCTAATATGTATCATAAATTCTTGATAATTTAATGATAGGAAAGAGAGTATGTTTGGTGTACACCATGAAGAGTTGACTAAAAATGCATGGTTTTGATGGCACAGTTATAGTAGTAGCAGATCAGCCTTAAGGAGGAGATATTTTTGTGTTTGATATAGTGAGTATAGGTTGAGGACATGGTGAGTCATCCCTCATTTGTTTTTGGAAGTGGTTTTTGGTGAGTTTTTGAGCAAGCCCTAGGTTTAAGGGTGTTTTAGTGAGGGTTTTGGGGTTAGGGCATATAGGAGCCTTACCTAGCCATAAAACCTAGAAAATCCTTGCTTTGGGAACATAATAAAAGACTGCAAAAAATTTTGTTTATTGGAGATGAGTTTAGGAATTACTTCCTTTGCAAAAGAGGCCTAATTAGCTTACCTGGTACAGAGGACAATGAATTTTTGGAGATGTTGGTAGAAAACAACAATACCTAAGTTTTGGATATGTTATTTTTGACTAAAAAGGGTATCTTGGTATGTGATTTGTTTGACTGGTGTTTTCCAATTTTGGGAGATATTCATCTAAAGTAGTGTTTGTAGGGCTAGTAGGAGCCTAGGCCTAGTTGAAGGCTAATAGTCAAGAGTTGTCTTGACAAATAAAGACTTGAAAATTTGTGAACCTTAGATACATGTCTTTGAGAGTATTTTAATGGTGTAGAGACACAAGAACCACTTATCTTAGTGGACAACTATTTTGGAGCCTATTAGAAGCATTTGATGCACTTGAATCACCTTAGGAGTGTGGGGTTTGGGTCCTAAACATATATTTATTTGTAAGTTTGCATTTTCCCTCATTGCCTCTATATCAAATTGGTATCAAAGCAATGAGTAGATCTTTGAGGGAAGATTTTTATGAGATAGCACCTAAAAATCAAATGGCTAGGGAGATAGGAGAGTTGAGAGAAGCCCTTGAAAGAGAGAAGAGGGAAAAGAGGGAGTTGGAAGCAACAAAGGATAGGGAGGATAGAAAAAAAAGGAGAGAGAGGTTAAAACTTCTAGCAAGGATTGAACCCTTAGAGAAAGAAAGGGGAGAACCTAGAAGAGAGGAGATGAATGAAGAAGTGGGAGCACACGATGAAGGGGAAAGGCATGAAGAGCCTATAAGGGGAGAAAAAGATCCTAAAGAGAAGAGATTGGTGAGATTGTTAAAGGCAGTCCAAGGTGGAGGTAAGAATAAAATTGACCTACCTATCTACCAAGGGAGGATGGATAGTGAAGAAATCCTAGGTTGGTTAGATGCCTTAGACAACTACTTTGAATTTGAGGAAAAGGATGAAAAAGAAAGTGAAGTTTTCCAAAACTAAGTTGAGAGGTAAAAATTTGACATGGTGGTCTAATATACAGAATGATAGGATGGATAGAGGGTTGGAAAAAATCACAAAATGGGCTACAATGAAGGGTTTGATTAAGGATCAATTTTTACCATCTGACTATACAATCTATGTGAAGAAGATGAGGAAAAATTTGAGGCAAAATGACATGGATGTGATGTCCTATACTGAACAATCTGATAATCTTAGTATCAAAGGGGGTCTAGAGAATAAATTGGGAACAAGGACAAAGCAATGAGAAAGGAAAAGAGATATCTTTTGATTCAAAAGGAGGATATAGAGGAGGTGGATGATTCGGGGCAGGTAGAGGCACTTTCACAGGTAGATGCTTCAATTGTAATGAAGTGGGGCATCCTCATTTTAAATGTCCTAAGTGGGAACAATCAGATAGAGGCAAGGATAGGAGAGTCAACTTGACACAAGAAAAAGAAAAGAAATAAGAAAATGAACCATTGAAAGCAAGTCTAGTGCTAGAAGGAAAATTACTCATGCTTAACAAAGGCAAGTTGCAGCAGCAAGAAGAGCATAAGGTATCCATTTTCAAAACTTAGTGTTTTTGTCAAGGTAAAATTTGCAAATTGATTATAGATTCAGGTTCACATAAAAACTTGGTTTCCTATGAGATGGTCAATAGACTTCATTTAAAAATATTTCTACATAGAAGTCCTTATTATGCTACTCGGGTCAGCAAAGAAAACCATATCCTCATTAGGGAACAAGCATATGTCAGTTTTTCAATTGGGGAATATCATGATAGGGTTTTGTGTGATGTGGTACCTATGACTTGTGCACACTTAGTCCTAGGAAGACCTTGGCAGTATGGGAGAAAGACAATTCATGATGGATACACTAATAGATACCTTGTGCATAAAGATGGACAAAAAGTTTTGACGAATCCTTTGAATGTTGTTGACTCAAATGACAAAAGTGTCATATGTTTTGGAGATCCAATGCATGTGAATTTGTAGGTTACAGATAATCCTCATGTGAAGCAAAAGATGGTGGTTGATGACAGCAAGTTAGTAAGCATAGATGTATTGTGGAATAGTAGTATGGATGGTATAATGATGAGATCAGTTTTGTGTCCTATTGGGGTGCAGAAGAAAGGTAGTAATGGTGGTATTGGTGTTCACCAAAAGGCATACCAAATAGAAAATGAAAGAAGGCAGCAAGGGTAGACAAAAGATAGTCCCATGAGGGGACCAAACCATAAGTTTCTAAGCACTAATTCTTGTTTTGAGATTGATGTAGGTTGTAGAGGTCGGAAAGTTCCATTTGAGCAGTTGAACAAGGTGCAAACATGTACCAAACAATCATCACTAGAGTCACAAACTCTGAACACAAAAGATTTTTTCTCTTGAGACAAGATATTTTTCATTGGAGGGGAGTATGGTGCAGGAGCACCTGGCATGAAGACAACTTGGAGGACACCATGTAGGCATCACAAGGAGATGTATGGGTCTAATAGACTCAATTTTGATGTTTTAAAACCAATTATGGCATTTCATTGTAATGATCCTAAGGTAATGGTTAATTGTTCTGATGGGCCTAATAGGACCATAAGATAGATGGACTTGTAAAGCACTAAGACGAGGGCGTGAATCAGTGACACCAAAAATAGTACTACTTTAAACACTGACCAGTAGATGAACTTAAGTAGTTTATTAAACAATATGCATGCAATAAAAAATTATATAACAACATCCACAAGAAGTAAAACATCCACCATAACACAAGAGTTTATACGTGGAAAAGAAAAATAGGTAAACACCATGGTGAGATCGGACTCATAAGTTAACTATTTGCAGTAATAGATAACTGACTGGTTAGGGTCTACAAATGATCTGCTAGGAGAGAATCTTGTTAAAGATCCCAAAGCTTAGTTAAAAGCTATACCCTATAAAAGGTAGTATGCTATAAGGAGTAACCTCAGTGGAGGATTTCTAAATCCAAACTAATGGATCACCCAGTTAGAGGATTTGAACAATGAAGCTTGATATAGCTTACCCGATTAGGGGATTTGATTGTTGTAGTGATTAGAAAATAATAGGTGATGTGATCTAGTGATAGAACAAATTTCTTGTATAGATCCTCTTCTACGCAGTTAACTCCTCTTTACCAACATACTCTGCAACTTAACACTTCTGCCTTTACACATAGCATATCACTTTTGCTCATACAAAATAATTCATTGTGATGTCAATATATAGACATTTTAGATTTCATGTCAGCCTCTAGAAATCATAAAACAATTACCTAGGTACAGTGTATTTGGTCAAGTGATCATAACTCATCACAAAAATAGTGCCAAATCTTGTCGGTGAGGATAACTCATCACGACTTGTGATAACTCATCACATAATCAGTGAATATTGATTGGAACAATCAATACTGGTTGGAGTTAAACATATAAATCGTTATCCTTGATTCTCATGTGATATCTCCATTGGATCTCCATATAGCTGCCAAGTTATGTTGATCCACTAGTTGTCTCCTATGCATATATCAGTTGTCACCAAGTACTGGTTAGAAATAAACCTCTAGTATATCGGTTGTAGTATAAACAACTTTGAAGTTACACCAGTAGACAATATGAATATATGTGTGTGTGTATGTGTTTCATCAATGACAACATATGATGAATTCATTACAATCATCATCATGCCAACAATCTCCCCCTTTGGCATTGATGGCAACACTTAGAAAATTTTACAATAATACTGCTAAGTGTACTTACAAAAAAATACATATACACATACTCCCCCTTAGTACATACATCATACACAATTTAAAAAAACACACATACATATTTCTACTCCCCCTTTGGCAACAATGCCAAATTGAAAAGCAAAATATATATATAGAGAAGTTTGTATCAAAATGTTTTACATATACAAAATCTTGAAAAACTAAATCAAGATTCATGCATTCACAAGTCTCATGAAAATAACATTAAAGTTCCTCTTCAATTGTGATAGGGCATGTTTCCATGTTTCCAGCACGTTCTCAATGTACTCAAGTGTAGACATAATCTCTGTATGGAACTCTTCCATGGAATCAAGTGTACAGGTTTCTGGATTAGCTAAAATAGCTTCTGCATTCTTGTAGGCTCTTTGTAGTATGTCCACTTGGGATGTGAGTAGACTCTTCAATTCCTTTAGTGACTAGAGTCTTTTTTCTTTCTCAAGATCATAGGTATCCAACCTGTTGTGCAAATCATCCACATATTTTCTAAAAGAAAAAATAGAGTCTTGGAGTGGTACATATGCATTGCATATCTTTTCTAGCTCTTGCTCTATTTCAGTTTTCCTTTTAGTGATATCAGACTAAAAGAATGAAACATTAGAAGTAGAAGCAAGATATTTTCCTCATGTTTCAATAGCTTTACTTAACAAATCTTTATTCAAAGATAGAGCAAGTTTCCCTATATCAATTTCTTTCATAAGTTGCTCTCCATGCCTCTTCCTGTAACACTTCTCAGCATAAGTTTGTGTTGATTCTTCAAGTCACTTAATTTGGTCAAATGCATCAGCAACCAATTGACCAAGTTTTCTAATAGGGGTTGTCAGATGTCCTGTAGAAGTTTCTGGTAGTAGACTTGATAAAATATCTACTACACTGAATTGTTTCAGCTTCCGTTCTTTGATCTTTGAGTCTCTTCTTGTGATCTCTAGATTGCATGATAGTTGCAATCTTCATCATTTTAGATGCACTCATATTATCAACAATTATAGGCCCTAATATTCCTAATAAGTCATCATCATCTTCATCAGTCTACTAAATGACTAATGCTTTTGCTGGTTCAGAAGATGTTACCTTAACAATTTATTTATCTTGTCCTTTCTCCATTTTTTGTTCAAAAGTCTATGTGTCAACATTTTCATTAGATTCCTTCTAAATGTTCACTCTTGGTTGAGTTGTTAGTTTCTCAACTAAAGTAACTTGTAAAATAGTGATTTCAAGTGGCTGCATATCTAGTACAATGATATCTCAAATAGATCAATTGTATCTTGAATATCATCAACAACTTGGATGATAGTGCCATCCTTCTTCTTGATAGGATAGACCACATCAGCTTGCACTATTTCTTCTTCATCCATTTCAGGTCTATCAACAATATCTTGTTCGTCCTTAGAAGAATGTATAAGATCTTCTGAGTGTTTGATACTATGAGCAATCTAATGAGTCTTAGTCTCAACAGTTTGCACTTTTCCATTGATCAGCTTCAATCTTCTTGATTTGTAAGGAAAATGAACTTTATAATTATCAATCAATTCATTCAACTCATCCTTTGTCAATTTAGGAAAATATTGCACAAGTACATCATCTATGATTCTTTTTTCTTTATTTATAGCTTCCTCCCATTTATTTAAAAGAATAGTATGCAAGGAATTTGATATGTCTTTTTCAAGATCATGTGGTAATCTATTGTTATGACACAAATGATTGATTACCTGTTGAATGATTTGCTCCTTTTCATCTTCAACGAAAGAATCAAAATGTTCTTTGACATTGTCAATTCTGTTTCTCCCTAATGTTTTCACTGTCCTCTCAAAGGTAGTCTAAGGCTTGTAAGTTCAAATATCAAAAGGAACAGTTTCCTTCGGCACTTCCTTCACTTGCTTTGCTACTCTACTACTAGCTTTCATCTTCTTGGGTTCTTCCTCAGTGTCAATGCCTTCAGATTCTTCTTGGAGAATTAGTCTCTAACCTCTTGCCTTAGATGTATTCTCCTTTTTTGCATAAAATTTTGGTGTCAGTTCCTTTTTGGTTTTGACACATTGTGTCACTCTTGTATTTTTCATCACCGAAGGTGCTTGCTCAGCCTTATTTTTCTTACCTTTACCACTTGTGGTAGGAACAATACTGGTCCCTCCTTGTGCAGTCTGATCTTCAACAACATTCAATTTTTCCTTAATTTTATCCTTTGGAGATGCTAAAAGGTTATTAACATAACCAATTAGTAAGTCATAGTTGACCTCATAACTCATATCTTCCATTTATTCTCCTCTAGGCTCAATTACCTCCATTAAACAGTAATCAGTGGTAACTGTAAAAAGAATGTCCTTAGCAAATTGTTTTACCACATCTTGAGCCAATCTTAATCTCATGCTCATTTTCTTCTAAAACACATTGAAGTATTTGTTCATTGCAGCAGAAAAGGTGTTCTTCACAGCCTTGATACTATTCTTAATCTGAGTAGATACTGGTAGATCCTTAGACCATTCAAGATCACCTATTCCCTTGAGGAAATTCTGGAAATAAAAGAATAAACTGATCAATAACTATCCAAATTTAAACTTTACATTGTTGTCCTTCTTGATAGACTGAAGATTTAACATTAATTGGCTCCTTATGGCCTCACATAGGTCATAATTAGCATTTTTCAATTATCATCTTGTAAGCAGTATACACCTCTACTAATGGAACACTATTTAATCTGCTAGAATAAAATACCCAGTAGCCTATAGCCATAGCTGCCAACTTTACCCCTGGGTCCCTGATGTTATTGACAAAAAAATCACAATTATCAGATGTTGATCTGGTTAGAGTGTATACTGTCTCTTTTGAAATATGCCTCAGCACAGGCACTTCACCGGTTGCATAAAAACTAGTTATAGCTTGAATAGCTTCCTTGGTTATAATATGAGTCCTTTCTAAATACATGTTTTCTCCATGAACTCGACTCAAAATAATTTGGATAAGTTCTTGTTCAAAATCTTCAAGAAAGTAAGTTGCATTATGAAAACATTTTTTATAAACCCTAATATATTCAGTTTGATTCTTCCCGTTCTCATCGCAAAGGGATTTTAACTTAGAATATATCGACAATGATCCTAAATCCTTAATCTTGTAGTCAATATAGCTGGACAAATCTCCTTTCACTACAACACCACTCAGAACTTGTGATAAATCATTATAAGACACAATTTGTTTTGGTTCAACAACTTCCATAGGTTCAGATGTAATCATTAATCTCTCTACGGGTTTAGAAGATGATGCCATTCCAAATAAACTAGATTCGAAGCAAGATTTTTCATAGAAATACCTTATTTCATGCATGCTACCTCTTTAACCAATTGAATGCTCAAGTGCACACCAGTTTAGTCTTCTCCAACCCTCAAAGTTACTTGATTACTCAAATCACAATGCAACTTTGACAAATATCAACCAACAATCCTTTCTCAACTCTGCAAGTGCTCAAAAATTCTTTCTCAAATGCGTTAGGGTAAAAATAAAAAAGTGAAAACTCTCTTTTATCCTTTTTATCTATTGCATTAAATGCTTTCCCGTTAGGGTTACAAACCCTAATTACACCGCTTAATGATACATAGATGTAAAACCAGTTGAAAACCTTTACCCAAATTTCATGCATACAAATTCTCTTACCGCTCATTCATTTTTAGGGGTTTAGAGGTGGATTTACCGTTAAGTTCCCCTTAGCCATATTGAAAAGGCTTAATTGACTGGTGTAAGATTTTCCACATTTGGTGAAGGAACAATTTCTTCTCTAGGTGAGTCATCACTCTTCTTCTTTCATATTCGATTCATTTCTTCTCTGGTTTCTTCAACATTAACTTTATACTTTATGATGCTTTGCAAAAAGGATTAGAAAATTTGTTTGATGGCAACACACACACATGAACACAAGAAGAAAATGTTAGTGTTAGCAACCAAGGATTATTCTAAATAGGAATATCAAGAGAGATATTGAGCATGAAATAAAAAGCATAAAAACATAGAATAAAAAACTATGCTCCTCCAAATGCTAACCAAGATGCTCATAATTGCTCCTCCTATTCCTCTTCTCTCCAAGTTCCACATGAGTGTAGCTCTCAGTTGTGCACTGCTATGGAAATATTTTGGAGATTTAAGATTGTCATATGATTGTGAAAGTATGCAAATGTGAACAAGCTAAAAATAAAACTATTATCTAATATAGCATTGATTTTAGTCCAAAAGAGTAAATGTAAATGCTTATGCTAAATGCTCTCTAAATTTCACTATAGGTTAAATGCATACAAGTTTTTAGGATCTAGATTATGAAGAAATGAGCTCTATTTATAGGTAAAATTGAGCAATGGAGGGTTGAGATTGAGTAATCTCAACAAGGGTCATGTAAGAGCCATTAGTGGTTTGGAAGACTTTAGAGGTTAGATTGTTGAACACATAAAGCATTAAATGCTTTTCAAAGACTTTGGAGTCTTTGAGAAGTGACTTCAAGTTACTTAGGAATGTGACAATATTTAGGGGATGGATTAGGCTAATTAGGAATGACTAGAAAGTGGTTAGAAGGGCCTAGAAGGTGAGTTAGGATTGCAAGTGGGTTTGGTGGGTGAGGGAAAATAGGATTTAAATTAAACTAAAATTAATTTATTTCAATTGTGGTTACAACTTGCATTTGTAGGAGAATGCAAGTTGGGGGGATTTTTAAACATTTAAATAAATGTTTTACATTTATTTAAAAGAGGAAAGGGAATTAAATTATATAGGATTTATACGTTTAATTGATTGTGAATTTGGTGTAATGAATGAATTAAAATAAATCATATAATTTATTTAATTAATAGGAGAATGTTTGAGGATGAATTAGTTAAATGTTAATTTAATTAACTGTAGGCTAATGGGTTTATTAATCAAATAAATAGTAAATATTCATTTAATTAAAATGGATAGATTTATGTGACTACACTTTCCTTTCTGATCTTTAGAAGGGTTGACCGGTTTTCTCTTTCTGGATCTACAAAATTTTGCCAAGTGTCCTAGTTGGTGACATTGATAGTAGCCCATACCAGATGATTTCCAAGTTCCTACATTACCTCTCTCGATTCTTCTTCTGCAATTCATAGCCACATGACCAAAGTTGTTACAGATGGTGCAAATGACATTTATTACCTTTTCATCTCAAATGGACCAAACCAGTTGTCGTAGGGTCTTTGCTAGTTCATGTTGACCTAGTTGTCAAAATTTCTCATCCATTTGCCATTTGTTCTTGAATGCATATGTGGTATAGGATTATTCGCTCAATATCTACATTCAACTGATCTATGTCCATACATTCTACATGTGAAGCAATGACCTTCAAATTTCTTGGACACATACCTAGCATTAGTATTGTAGCTTGCATTTCTATTAGGTTTGTCTCTACAAACATTTGCCATGTGACCAGGTTTATGGAAAAAAAAAAGGTTTAAAGACCTTCTTATAGGTAGGCTTTTTGACCTTAGGAGTATATTTATTCTTAAGAGTGTTTCTCTTGGTACCGAAGAATTCACCTTTTTTAGATGTCTGTAAACCAAGTCCTAAGGTATCACCATTCATCCTTTGTGATTGAATTTGTTCATCCAGTAAGTTAGAAATTATATTGAACTTCTCCAACTTCCCATTTGCTTCAGTGAGTTGTCTGGTAAATCTTCATTATGTTTTGATAGGTTCTCTCTCAGAGATGATGCTAATTCAAGATGTAGCTATAGGTTCTCTTTTTCTTCTCTTTCTGCATTCAAATGCTCATGCAAGGTAGCATTCTCTCTCTTCATCTTGGAAATCTCATGATCTCTTTCTTTTGTGAGATCTTTAGCAGTTCACCTGGCTTCTAGTTCCCGACTCATGCGGATAGGAATACCTTCTAGCTCTCTCCTCAGATTTATCTTTTCATTGTTTAGTTTTTCAACTTCCTCAACTAAAGCATCAATATTGGCCTCATCTAAAGAACTATTATCACATATTTCTGACAGTTGTTCAGTTATCTCTCTTCTTTTGACTTGAGAAACTTTCAGTTTGACCCTTAGGGTTTCAAGCTCATTCCTACCAGCCTCAAGCTCTCTAGCCATCTCAAAGTAGTTCATATCCCCATGATAGCTTTAGGGTTTTCTTCCAAGTGATTAGGCTTTAAAGAACTTAGGCTCTGATACCAATTGATGGACTTGTAAAGCACTGAGAGGGGGGTGAATCAATGACACCAAAAATAGTACTACTTTAAACACTACCCGGTAGATAAACTTAACTAGTTTATTAAACAATATGCATGCAATACAAAATGATATAACAAAATCCACCATAACACAAGTGTTTATATGTGGAAAACCCAAATAGGTAAAAATCATGGTGAGATGGGACTCACAAGTTAACTACCTGCAATAATAGATAACTGACCGGTTAGGGTCTACAAATTCTCTGCTAGGAGCGAATCCTGTTAAAGATCCCAAAGCTTAGTTAAAATCTATACCTTGTAAAAGGTACTAACCTATAAGGAGTAACCTCGGTGGAGGGTTTCTAAATACAAACTAATGGATCACCCAGTTAGAGGATTTAAACAATGAAGCTTGTTAGAGCTTACCCAGCTAGGGGATTTGACTATTGCAGTGATTAGAAAACAACAGGTGATGTGTTCTAGTGATAGCACAAATTGCTTGTATAGATCCTCTTAAGCGCACTTAACTCCTCTTTACCAACATACTCTGTGACTTAAAACGTCTCCCTTTACACATAGCATATCACTTTCTCTCATACAAAATAATTCATTGTGATGTCAATATATAGACATTTTAGATTTTATGTTGGCCTCTAGAAATCATAACACAATTACCTTGGTGCAGTGTATTTGGTCAAGTGATCATAACTCATCATAAAAATACCACCAAATCTTGTCAGTGAGGATAACTCATCACATAATCAGTAAATACCAGTTGGAACAATCAATACCGGTTGGAGTTAAACATATAAACCATTATCCTTGATGCTCCTATGATAATCTCCATTGGATCTCCATGTAGCTGTCGTGTTATGTTGATCCACTGATTGTCTCCTATGCATATAGTAGTTTCCACTAAGTACCAATTAGAAATAAACCTCTAGTATATTGTTTGTAGTATAAACAACTTTGAAGTTACATCGGTAGACAATATGAATATATGTGTGTGTATGTGTTTCATCAATGATAACATATGATGAATTCATTGCAATCATCATCAAGCCAACATGGACAAAATATGGGATTTCGAGGTTATAGGATTGGGCATGGTCTGAAGAGTGTTTAGACCTCTTGAATAAAGTATTTTGATCCTTTAAGAGTCATTAGTTTTGGGTAGAAGTCATGATAGGTTGTTTAATAGGAGTTTTTAATTTTGGTGGGAAATGACAAAACCTACTTGTTAAGCATTTGTAACGAAAACTAACTCCATGGATTGGTTAGGGTAGTTGTTCGAGGTCTACTTAAAGACCTGAGAGGAATTTGTATGGGAGAGCAAGTGGGGAGAGAGCCCATGCAAGTACTGGTTGTACAAACTAAACTCAAATAGCAATAAAACTTCTTATTTTTCGTACAGATCTGTGGTTTCATGGTTTCTTTGCACTAAAGTAGCTTTGATCATAGTTTTTCTAATGAACTGAGGATAGTGTCTATGCATCCTTACATTATTTGTAATCTATTGAGGGTTTAATAAATCTAGGAGCACACTTATCATTGTACATTCCTAAGTTTGCAAGCTCTCATTAACTATTTTGTTGATTTCCTTTGAAACTATGATCCAACCATAGATGTAGGACTTTGATTCCTATTGAATGGATCATCTCCTAACATGTATCATATATTCCTGGCAATTTAGTGACAAGAAAGAGAGTATGTTTGGTGTACATCGTGAAGAGTTGACTGAAAATGCATGGTTTTGATGCCACAGTTATAGTAGTAGAAGATGGGCCTTAAGGAATGATAGAGAGGCTACCTAGTTTACCATCAAATAGGTTTCTTTAATGGTTTTCTTCTATCCCTTTCTGGGTTCCAACTCTACCCCTCTTGACTTCTAAGGGATTCCCTACCATTTGTTTTCTTAACTCACCTTCCTCAAGCTCACAAAGAAAAGTTGTTCACTAAATCCTTGCAGGGGTGAAGGACACAGACATTCTTTCACTCTTTGCAAAACCACCCATCTTGTTTGGTTTAGCAAAATTTCCCCCTTTAGTTACACAATGTATCGGTTTTAGGGTTCTAGCCTTCTAGATCTTCTTCTAGTTCTCAGTAGTTTCATTCCCCTGCAAGTTATCTCCCTCAAATTATTGAAACCTAGTCAAACTATCGCCAAGCTCACGTAGGTTCAGTATACAGAAATGGCGATGGCCATTTCTTGGTTTCCTCTTAGTGCTACTCTACTCTTACTGTACATTTTTTAGCCCTTCCTGAAGAACTCCAATGGCTGTGTGGATCCCCCGGTGGAGGTTCAAGACACAGGCATATTTACACTGTGAATTCAAAACAAAGAAATGAACAACAAAAAGGAAACTTTAATTATAGAACTATAATGAAAAACATAACAAAACAAGACAGTACAACACTTAGTGATAGAAAACTAGAAAACAAATTTGTATGTATTTCTCTTGTGTTTTCTGTAGTATCCAACTAATCCAATGCCTTAAAATTAGACTTTTATAGCTCATCCATCCGTTGTGAAACACAGATGGTTACAAACTGGAAAAGCAATTTCATAACGGTTCATCGACATAGTCTCAGAACCTGGCTTTCGATGCCCATTGCAAAATTTGCACTTTCCATCAGGTGATCGAGGTAACCAAAACACACCTTCACCGATGGCTGATAACCATGTCCACAACTCACACATTTCCATCAGGTGTCAAGATAGCAAGAAATCTCTTCGTCCGATGGTTGATGCTTTCCTCTGCTTCCTAGGCATTTCCATCGGGTCATCTATAAGCCTACCAAATAGCTATCCTGATCGTCCGATCTTGTTCGATCTCTCTTTTTGCACTCTACCATGTGGCACCCTCTAATTGGCTCTAGGGTCCCTACCCTTCCACCTTAGCATGACCTCACTAACTGCCTGGAATGAAACTCTTTCTTGTCGCTAGGTCCCACCATGGTCGCCAAGTTGCAAGGAATAAACTTTGTGTATCTCGCCATAGCAGTATAGCGACAATCGTCTGATCATCCTAAACTCACTCACCTATTAACCAATCACATGAAGAAGGTTATATTGGGTCATCAGGAAGACTTCAAAACCTGACTTCTAATGGCCAAAGACAACTTTCCATGCTCTGCACTTCTTATCGGGTCATTGTCGTAACATTAAATACCTCCTTCCGATACCCAATGGCTCCACTCCACGCCTATGCTTTCTCATTGGGTCATCGGGGTAAGTGTGAACCACTCCTACCAATACCTGATACAAACACTCCATACTCTGGTGACCTCATCGGGGTAAGACTTGCTGATCGGGGTAATTTGCCAATAAGGAAAATTTCAAAAAGTGCAATTAAACAACCATACAAATGGACTAGAGCCAATCCTTATATATTTGCATGACCACTACAAGATCTCACAAGCCAAATTTGGTTAAGGGCATTTCAACCCTTAGGTGCTCCTGCACCATACTCCTCCAAACAAAAAGAAGTCAAGTGACTGTACATGATAGCAATGAGAGATCAATTCCCGACTTGACAAAGTCTGATTCAGGGACTCATGTCACTTCAGAATCAAGTTTATGCATCCATTTGATGAAATGTTCCATGTAGACCTCTTGTCTAGTCTTCTTGAGAATGTGGGAATCCAACACTTTCTTAGCCTGAGGTATGGAAGAATAAAGTAAGGGCAGGTCAGCAAATGACTATTGGACATCTAAAACTCACACATCCTCCTTGGGAAGTTGTCCCTTGTAGACCACCAAATCCACGACATTGAAAATGGAAGACAAAGCAATATGAGATGGCAAATCAATATTATAGGCATTAGAGCCATACTTGGCTAAAACTTTACATGGGCCTATTCTCCTCATTGTATCTTGTTGGGTATTTGTTTCTGAAGTTGAACCTTGTTCAAATGTACCATCACCATATCTCCAACTAAAATTGCACATCTCTCTATGTGGTATCAACTCTGGCTTTAAATTTTTGTGAAGAATCTTGGAGAGCTAGCCTAACTTGGTCATGAACCTCCTTCATAGATTGAGCGACATCATCAGCTTGACCACTTCCATGCGATAGATTACAAAGATCTCATAATTCCATAACTTGGGTGCATACCATACACTATCTCAAAAGGACTCTTCCCAGGAGACCTATTCACACTGTCATTGTACACAAACTCTGCTTGGTGAAGAAATTGATCCCAACTTTGTCCATTTTTTTTGTGAGGCACCTTAAAAGGTTTCCAACTATCTTATTGACCACCTCTGTTTGACCATCCGTTTGGGGATGATAGGCTGAACCAAAAGACAAATTAGTTCCCAGTCTTTTCCAAAGAGTTTTCCAAAAATGTCCAAGGAATTTGACATCTCTATCTAAAACAATACTAATCGGAAAACCATGGATTCTAATAACCTCTTTGAAAAATAAGTGTGCAATGTGACTAGCATCATGAGTAGTTTTGCAATGAACAAAATGTGCCATTTTACTGAATCTGTCAACAACAACAAAAATGCTATCACATCCAGGCTTTGTTTTGGGTAATCCATACTTACACATTCCCATGGCCTTGTAGGAATAGGTAATGGCTGATAAAG
Source organism: Cryptomeria japonica (assembly GCF_030272615.1). Classification (NCBI taxonomy): domain Eukaryota; kingdom Viridiplantae; phylum Streptophyta; class Pinopsida; order Cupressales; family Cupressaceae; genus Cryptomeria; species Cryptomeria japonica. Next base: position 219,531,987 of record NC_081408.1, on the reverse strand, counting down.
ACCAACATTAGTAGTTGTACCTTTAGCTTTCTAACAAACCATACACTGCTCAACATACCTTCTGATATCCCTCCACATTTTGGGCCAATAGTAGAACCTTTGAACAAGTTCCAATGACTTATTAAGGCCAAAATGACCACTCAAACATCCATTGTTCTTTTCTTGGATCAAATTTTCCCTCATCGATCTTTTGGGAACACACAACTATCCACCTTTAAACAACAAATCATTCTGCAAAGTAAAATAAGCATATTCACTATGAAAGTGATTATAAAATTCTTGACAAACCTTGTAAGTGGCTACAAAATCTTCATCATTAGGGTACAAATCCTTGAAGTAATCAACTCCAATACTCTGAATCTACAATTCTTGCACTGTTAGTAGCCTTCTACTTAAAGCATATGCTACTTTATTATATTGTCCTTTCTTATTCTTAATAGAAAAAGTATATGACTGCAAATACTCAACCCATTTAACATGCCTATGACTCAACTTATCTTGTGAATTCAAAAAACTTAAATTTTGATTATCTGTTTAAAAAACAAACTCCTTAAGTAACAAGTAGTGCCTCCACTTCCTAAGAGCTTGGACAAGAGCATACAGCTCGAGATCATAGGATGACTACTTCTTCTTGGCATCATTGAGCTTCTCACTAAAGAAAGCTACAGGTCTATTCTCTTGACTCAAAATTGTTGGCATTTTTGTTGTTTATGTTGTGATTGTCATTGATGGACACACACTTGTATTGAGATCCCCTTTATGTGTATGAGTTTGTGCTCAACCAGTATTTGTTCCAACTGGTATGTTGTATACTAGTCTTTAGACTAGTGGTGATTTTGCAGAATGTGTTTCCCGGTCTGCAGCGGCATGTTGACCCCAAGTGGTTCGTAGATCCCAAGTGGCACGAGGGAGAAAAGTGGTACAACACATTCTTACCAGTCTTCATTTTTGTCAAACCGGCAACCGGTATTTTGTATGAACCGGTAATACTTTGTGATGAGTTACCAATCCACCGATTGTTTGACGGTGCTTTTTGTGTCGTGTTACTAAGTACGTCTAGATGTATTGAACCTAGGAAATTGTAATGTAATCCTATTGGACCAACATGAAATCAGATTCCTTTAAAAGGAGATCATGTCTAGGGTTTTAAGTTGTTGCTAAAAGGGTTAATGTCATGCTAGGGTTTTAAGGTGGAAGTTGAGAACGATCTTATCTGAGAAGATCAAGTTGTAACTGTGAGAGAGAGAGAGAGAAGACTAAAGTAATGCTGGAATGCATTATCTATGAGCAATACTGGATCTAACCAAGTAGTTTGTGCTATTAGATAGATCAAACACTTGTTGATTACTCACATCTTTGACAAGTCTGTAGCCCTTAACCGGGTAGGCCTCAAAGCCTTTATAAAATCCTCTAACAAGGTGGTTCACACATGTGAATCTAAAATCCTCTAACAAGGTAGTCTTTAATCGGATTTATCTCCTAACAAAGATTGAGATTCCTAATAGGATCTGTTCTAGTGAAGAACATTGTAAGACCTTAACTGGTCTGACCTTAACCGGTCTGGTTTCTATTCTGTAGATAGTGACTTGTGAGTTCCATCTCACAGTGGTTTTTTCCAGTTGGGTTTCCACGTCAAATATCTTGTGTAATGGTAGTATTGCTTTTGTGGGTGAATGTTTTATTCGCATTTTGGTTTGCATGTGTGGTAACTGGTTTGACTATTAGACTACTTTTCCAATTTATCTTTAGACTATGTAAGTGTTTTAGTGCATTGATTTTTGGCATACTAATTCACCCCCCCTCTTAGTATTCATCAATTGGTATCAGAGCCTACCTTTCTATAAGTTTAACCACTTGGAAAGAGATATGGGGGAATACACCATGAGGGAAATTACTCAATGGCTCACTAAGTCTGAGCAACCCTATGATGATCTTATGGTCAAATACAAGGCATCTCAAGCAAAAAGGAGAGAACATGCAGAGAAGCTGATGGAACTTTCTGAAAGTAGTTCTGAAGATGAAGCTAACATGGAAGCCATGATTGCTGAAGTAAATAAGCTGAATGATTCAAACTCCAATTTGAGAAAGGAGTTAGAAGGACTGACTATTCAGTTTAGTCAAGAGCTTGAGAACCAGAGAAAATCTGAAGATTGGATAAAGGATAGAGATCATGAGATCTCCAAGTTGAAACAAGAGATTAGTGCACTGACTGCTCACCTTCATGAGAGCAGAATGGAAAAAGAAGACATGCAGGGAGGACTAAACATAGCCATCTCTAAAAATGCAAGTCTAATGGAGACAAACACTGCTATTTCCAAAGAACTCTTTGAGTGAAAGGAAATAATAGCTAAGTTTGGCAAAAGTACTATCAAGCTAGAGCAAAAGCTTGAGTCATCTAGACTGGGAAAGAATACCAATGGTCTTGGTTTCTCTGGACATGAGGAAGGAGAATCCTTAGGAATAAATGCTGAAGCATCAAAGAAGCAACCTACACTCAAAGGAAAAGGTAAGGAAAAATTCAAACCTATTTGCTTTAACTGTCTTAAAGGACACACTACCAATGTATGTAGGAGAAAAGCCTACAATAATTTTCCATATTTTATCAACAATGTACCTAGATCCAATAAGTTCAATGGTCATTGTTATGCATGCAACAAGTTTGGGCATAGAGCATTTGAATGCAGGTCTATGATGGATAACATTGGAAGATATCCTCAGAGGACCCAAGGAATTGGTCCTGAACCTTTTGTGAACTAGAACCACAACCAGCTTAATGTCTTCAATCATCAGTCAAGAAGCGGTGGCCATCAAACGGCAACCGGATGGAGAGAAAGTTGTATGATCTGTCATGGTCATGGTCACACTACTGCAACATGCAGAAGAAAGAATGGAAACATGTACAATGGACCTTGGAGAGCACCTGGACTTGTTTGCTATCACTGCAACAAACTCGGTCACATTGCAAGATTCTGCAAAAGTAGAAAAAGTATATCTGATGATATACCAGTCACTCAGAAAGGAGAAATCAATGTTGAAAAAGTTCAAGGTGACATGAAGAAAACATGGAGGAAGAAACCAACAATGTTGGAAGAGGAACCGGTTTCTGCACCTAGTGTGGAAATATCAGAATGCAAACTAAGCCTTAAAGGCTTAGGTGGGGCAAATGGTGAAATGCTTTCGAACCCCCTGTTGACACTGGGAAAAGACCTTAACCGGTATGCAATACCTATCACTTGGCAAAAGACCAAAAATGGTAAAAAGGCAAATTAGGGTTTATGCCCTAATAGAGGAGCATTAATGGTGGTAGGTGAGAGACATGTATAAAAGCATTTTTCAAATCATTTCTCACTATCTGTTTTTGAGCGAAGAAAAGTTTTCAAGTGCAGAGCGAAGAAAAGGCGATTTGAGCTTAGATTTCAAGAAATTGAATAACCTTGAAAGAGATTCAAATCCAGTTTGCAAGCAATAGTGGAGAACACAAAGTGGTGATTTGGCAATCGATAAAGAGTAGAGTAAATCAGAATCAGGAAGCCCTAAATTCATGTTTGAAAGGTATTTTTCATGTTCTTGAAATACTCTACAATGGCTTCTGCATCTCATACCAGTTCGAGTACATCCATAGAGTCAGAAAGTTTTATTTAGAGGAAGAGCAAATATAATGCTTTATCACAAGTTCCAGCTGGAGTCATAGTTGAAGAGGGAATTTCTAATTATATTGATTGCAAAATAGAAGACCTAGGGTCTTTAGCCATTCACACTCAGTTAGGTCTATTTTGCGGCAAGGACAAAAAGATCAAACTGGAATTTAGTATCTTGGAAAAGAAGAAATTCCATAGCGTAGTATTTTTTTTGGAAGATTTCACGGAGGATCACATCAGAATTATTTTGAGCAGAGTCCACGGTGACAAGATGTACTTGGAGAGGATGCATGATATTACACCTTAGGTAATTCATGTAGTCACTAGCTTTTATAACACAAGGGAAGTGCCAGCCCTGAGAAAAGTGAGCAAAACCAAAATAGCCAAGCGCACTGGTACAACTAGTGATTCACGGGGTATGACAGTTAATCCTATCAAGGATGATCTGGTGAAATACACCTGCATGGTGATAGGCTACAGAACATTTTCAGCCAGCAAGATTAATTCTGTATCTGCTGCAGCGGTAAATGTCGCTTACTGGATGATAAAAGAGGATGCATCTTTTGACTTATGCATTGGTATGCAGAGGCAACTCCTATTGAATCTTAAGGAAATCAAACAGGATAACTCACTAAGGTTTAAGTTTGGACAACTACTAGTAGGGTTTTTCTTCTATTTCCAAGGCTACTTTCTTGGTGTAGGAGATGTCCAGTGGTCCCCTGACCAACTGGTAACCAAACAGATAAAGGAAAGTGTTCAAGCCGTTGGAACTGGCTACCCTGAAGTACTGAACAAATATTTTGATGAGTTCAGAAGAAAGATGAGTCAGAGGGTAAGAATCTCAGGTGATATAGTGAAGAAATACAAAGATGACATCTGTTTCACTATTCAGGTGGACAAATGTTTAATGGAGGCTGTTGAGCCTAGAATGGAGGAACTGGAGCCAATGGGCTATGAGGTTATGTTTGACATGCTAGAAGGGTATGCCTCAACCCTTATTGCCTCGACTCTTGATCCAAAGGCTAAGAGGACAGGAACCTACTTGGAGAGGATTGCACTGGTTGAAGAACCATCAGTGAAGAAAGGAAAAGAATCGATAGCTAAGAAAGCCAAGGCAGTGCCTGCAGCATCGACATCGGCTACCACTGCAACTCCAAGAGTGACCAAGCGGTCACCGGAAAAGAAGAAACCGGAGGTAACATTGGAAAAAGTCTTTGAAAGAAAGAGGAAGACTAAGACAAATGAACCAAACTCTGAAGAAACCAAGTCTGATGAAAAGCCAAAGAAGGCAAGATAGACAAAGAAGGTGAAGGAGAATGAACCGACAGCATCCGCACCGGTAAATATTGATATCTCCTCATACAAACCTTTGATACATTGTCAAAGAATAGTAAAAAGTATTAGGAGAAAATTACTTCATGATTTAGTAGACTATTATGATGAATTTAATAGTGAGGAGAAAGATGAAGTACTATAGGAAATCATTCTTTATTTGTGTAAAAATGACCGGTCACCATCAGAGATTAAATCTCAATCACCAGATTCATTATTTAAAGCATTAGATAATAAATGGTGCATTGCCATTGAAAAAGAATAGGAGATTAGGGAGAAATTCTTTGCACAGTACTTTCTCGAACTCTCAAATTCAGAATTATTTGATGCCTTGGATCAAAATAAAGGTCTCTTCTTCACAAGGAGAAGAAGACTCTGGTTGTTGGAGGGTAGAATTGATGATGTCGAAAAAGATACTCATCACCATATGGCTCATGCTATGAACTCTCACAAAGCACGAATGGACAACCTCCAAGCAGAAAAAGAACCGGTTATTTCCAAATTGGATGAGGTTTCTGATGAAGAAGGAAACCTGGTGGAAGAACCAATTGACACTATTGATTTTGATGCCCTGGATGTAGAAGATGTCACTCAGGACATACTTTCTGAGGGAACTAAATAGGGGTAACAAGCCAAACAGGGTGGTGAACAGGCTGAGGACACATAACAAGCGGCAAAGGAATAGGAAGAGAAGAAGAAGAGGGATGAAGATGAGAAAAAGAAGAAACAGGAAGAGAAGAGAAAAGAGGAAGAGGAGAAATGAAAAGATGAAGAAAAGAAGAAGCAAGAAGATGATAAGAAAAAGAAAGAAGAAGAGGATAAGGAAGAAAAGAGAAAGAAGGAAGAAGAAGAGAAGAAGAAGAAGGAAGAAGAAGAAAAGAAGAAGAAGCAAGCAGAAGAGAAGAAGAAGAAGGAAGAGGAATAACAAAAGAAGAAGGAAGAGAAAGAACAAAAGAAGAAGGAAGAGGAAGCACAAAAGAATAAGGAAGAGGAAGCAAAGAAGAAGGCAGAAGCAGAAAGAAGAGGAAGGCAAGAAGAAGATGGAAGAGGAAGAGAAGAAAAAGAGAGAAGACAAAGAGAAAGAAGAGAAGGAGAAGAAAAAGAAGGAAGAAGCAGACAAGACAGTTGAAGCAATGAAGAGCACACAGATGGAGACTCCTAAGGCAACCAGGAGCCAAGCCAAACTAGCTGCTATCTCGAGTCCTATTGATCTCCAATCTACAAGTGAGTCTAACCTTATGCAGAGCATCAAGGTTGCCCAAGAGCGCCTTGAATTCATTCATAGGAAAAAGGAACAGGATATTATTTAGGTGGTTGTAGACACACTTGCCGGTTTAATCCTCGGTACTAATCTTCTTGACACTGAATCATCACTAGCACAACTCAAACTTCTATGTACTATAGTGGATGATCAGGTGCAGAGTCTAGAAGAAGCAGTAGAGGCCAATGTAAAGAAAGAGCACCAAAAGGCTCTGAATGTTGTTCTAGTGAAAAAGATGAACGAGCTTAGGACTGAACTACTGAAAGATCAAAAGCACATAAGGAATACCTTAGATGAGGGAAACTTGCTACTCAGCAAAATTTGTCAACCTCATCTATTCTGTGATGATGTGCTAGCCAAGAAGCAAAAGCTTCAAATGGACTTATAGTCCTACTTGGGCACATTTAAGACACCTTATGATTCCTTTGTAGCATATGGGCAAACCATTCACCAGTTCCAAATCCAGTCAGCCGAGATGGAGCAAGAGATCAGTACATGATCTAGGGATTTGCAGGAGCTTCAACTGGTATTACTTCCATGATTGAAAATCCTTCAGAAGTGTTATCTAAACCTGGATGCCCTAATAGTCACACAGGAACTGAGCATAGTAGATGCCATGGAAGAACAGGTATCCCAGATGCATACAGAGAAGGAAGTGGCAACCTCCCTACTTGAGTCCTGGTCTCTATCCATGAAACAATTTTTGCAGGACTATAAATCGGTTTTTGACAAGTATTATTCATTATTGTCATAAACTTTTATATATATATATGGAAACAGGGTTATTCAATGGTACTTTGTCATTGTTGGCAAAGGGGGAGAAGTATATCTGGTTTTTGGTTATAAAATTTTGATCTTCTAACACAGGGGGAGAAATATCTAGTTTTGACATTTTGATATATGCTTTGATATATGATATATGCTATATGCTCTGATGTCTCAATAATTATGCTCTGTATGTAAAATTGCTATACACTATGTTAATTAAGGGATAGTGTATATGCTTAGGGGGAGCAATTTTGTTAATGGCAAGTTTTTGTTGTAAAACACTTAGATGTCAAAATTTTTATTTTCCTAACTATTGCCATCAATGCCAAAGGGGGAGATTGTTGGCATTTTTGTTGTTTATGTTGTGATTGTCATTGATGGACACACACCTGTATTGGCATCCCCTTTATGTGTATGAGCTTGTGCTCAACCGGTATTTGTTCCAACGGGTATGTTGTGTACTAGTCTTTAGACTAGTGGTGATTTTGCAGAATGTGTTTCCCGGTCTGAAGCGACATGTCGACCCCAAGCGATTCGTAGATCCCAAGCGGCATGAGGGAGAAAAGCAACACAACACATTCTTACCAGTCTTCATTTTTGTCAAACCAGCAACTGATATTTTGTATGAACTGGTAATACTCTGTGATGAGTTACCAATCCACCGATTGTTTGACGGTGCAGACACATTGACGGTGCTTTTTGTGTCATGTTACTGAGTACGTCTGGATGCATTGAACCTAGGAAATTGTAATGTAATCCTATTGGACTTACATGAAATCAGATTCCTTTAAAAGGACATCATGTCTAGGGTTTTAAGTTGTTGCTAAAAGGGTTAATGTCATGCTAGGGTTTTAAGGTGGAAGTTGAGAATGATCTTATTTGAGAAGATCAAGTTGTAACTGTGAGAGAGAGAGAGAGAGAAGACTAAAGTAATGCTGGAATGCATTATCTGTGAGCAATACTGGATCTAACCAAGTAGTTTGTGCTATTAGATAGATCAAACACTTGTTGATTACTCACATCTTTGACAAGTCTGTAGCCCTTAACCGGGTAGGCCTCAAAGCCTTTGTAAAATCCTCTAACAAGGTGGTTCACACATGTGAATCTAAAATCCTCTAACAAGGTAGTCTTTAATCAGACTTATCTCCTAATAGAGATTGAGATTCCTAACAGGATCTATTCTGGTGAAGAACATTGTAAGACCTTAACTGGTCTGACCTTAACCAGTCTAGTTTCTATTCTACAGATAGTGACTTGTGAGTTCCATCTCACGGTGGTTTTTCCCAGTTGGGTTTCCATGTCAAATATCTTGTTTTATGGTAGTATTTCTTTTGTGGGTGAATGCTTTATTCACATTTTGGTTTGCATGTGTGGTAACCAGTTTGACTGTTAGATTGCTTTGCCGGTTTATCTTTAGACTATGTAAGTGTTTTAGTGCATTGATTTTTGGAATACTAATTCACCCCCCCCTCTTAGTATTCATCAAAAATAACACCAACTACTATATTACCTGCATCACATTCAATTGTGAACAACTTTTCAAAACTAGGAAGAATGAGTACTTGTTGTGTAGATACCTTTTGTTTCAAAAGTTTAAACCCTTTGTTAGCTGCATTGGTCCACTAAAACTTAGTCTTAACTCCTCCTTTGATGGTATCCAACATGGGTGCACAAATCTCACTGAACCCCCTGATAAAATTCTTGTAGAACTATGCCAAACCATGAAAACTTCTTACTTCACTGGCTGTCTTTAGTGTTGGCCAATTTGTGATGGCTTCCACCTTTGATGTGTCCATCTTTAAATCTCCTCCTGAAACTACAAATCCAAGATAGATAATTGCCTACTTCATAAACTCACACTTCTCTAAGTTTATTGTTAGTTTCTCATCATACAATTTTTGCAAGACAATACCAAGATGTTCTAGATGTTCCTCTTTAATTCTACCAAAAATCAAGATATCATCTAAGTATACAAACAAATTTATCGATAAAATATTTAAGCAATTCATTCATGAGTCTCGTGAATGTACTAGGAGCATTACTAAGATCGAATGGCATAACAAGCCATTCATAAAGTCCTTCATTGGTTTTGAAGGCTGTTTTCCATTCATCAACTTCTTTTATCCTGATCTGGTGGTATCCACTCTTGAGATCAATCTTAGTGAAGTACTTTGCACCTCCCAAACAATCCATCAAGTCTTCAATTCTTGGGATAGGAAATCTATACTTGATAGTGATTCTATTTATGGCCCTTGAATCTGTTCATAGCCTCCATGTTCTTCCTTTCTTGGTTGCTAACACTATAGGTACGACACAAGGACTTATGCTCTTCTTTATCAACCCTTGGTCCAACAATTCTTGGACTTGTCTAGCCACTTCCTTGTTCTATTTAGGAGTCATCTTATAGGATTCTTTGTTGGGTAACAGTGCTCTTGGATTAAAATCAATCTGATGGCTTATGGCTCTAATGGGAGGTAGGGTTGTTGGTGCTCCATCACTTATGATTGCTTTGAAGTTGTCTAGTATCTATTGTACTTCATGAGGTATTTGAACCTTCTTTTCTTGTTTTGTCTTTTTTGGTTTCACTATAAGAGAAAACCCCACTCCTCCTTCTTCAAGAGTGTGTATGAACTCTTTTTCACTCACCAATAACACATTTGGGCCTTTAGTTTTGCTGCTCTATCCTTCATCACTTAGGGACTGAATATGGTATGTAACTCCATCCTTTTGAAAATAATAAGAGTTCTTCTCTCCATTGTGAATGGCCTTTCTGTCAAACTATCACAGTCTACCAAGAAGTAGATGGCAAGCATCCATAGGAAGTATGTCACACAAGACTTTATCGTTATAACTACCTATGTTGAACTCAACCCATGTTTGTTCATTTACTACCACATGTTGCTCCTTGTTGAGCCAAGTGACCCTATATGGATTACTATGTGGATTTTTTTGCAACTTCAGTTTATTTACTGCTTCTTCATACATAGTGTTGTTAGTAGACCCTGAGTCTATCACCACTCTACAAACCTTACCAAGGACTTTCCATTTGATTCTAAACAAATCTCTTCTTTGATTGGCTCCTTAATCAAGGCTCTTCTCATCACTAAATTTTCTCCATCTTTAGGAGTTAAGCTCACATCTTGTGTCTTACTCCTTTTTGCATCTTCTTGTGCATACATCTCTCTTTTTTCACTTGTTTGAGAAGAAGAGGATTTCTCTGGACATCTATAGGTAGGGCGACCCAACTTTTGGCAATTGTAACACTTCATGGTGGAGAAATAGGACCCTCTTCTCGACCCACTAGATCTACCTCTTCGTGGGTTGCTAGATGATCCCCTTCCTCTATATCTACTCTTGCTATGTGAATCGTCACTTTTCTCTATAAGTTTGGACTCTCCTTGGGACCTTTGATCTGCTCCTCTTCCACCAAAACTGCCTCTTTGGCCTCTACCATCTTTTCCTATGCCTCTTCCTCTTTTGCTTTGTTCTTGCTTCCTTTTACTCTTTTCCTCCACCTTAAGTGCCAATTGATAGCACTTATGCATGGTGTTAGGACATAACAAACTCAACTCTTCTTGAATATTCCATCTCAAGCCATTCAAGTATCTAGCTACCTTGATGCTCTCACCCTCTACCACCTTGGATCTTAGACACAACTTCTGAAATTCCTCAGTGTAGATGCTCACATCCAAGTCTCTTTGCCTCAAGTTTTGTCTCCTCTTGGGCAACTAGATTTCATAATCTTCAGGGATATATCCCTCTTTCACCTTGGATAACATGCCCCTCCAAGTAGCTATGGGGTTCTTGCCTTCTTTTTTCCTCTCTTCTTGGATAAACTTCCACCATGTCAAATTTTCCCCTCTCAATCTAGATTTGGCCACCTTCATCTTTTGTGCCTCACTGATTCCATCACACTCAAAGTGATTCTCCAATACCTCTATCCATTCCATGACTACCTCTGGCTCCATTTTTCCACAAAAAAGTGGCACTACTTCTAAAGATTTTCCTCCTAAGGCTTTAATTGCTTTAAGGAAAGGTTCTTTCGGTAGAATAGGGTCTTGTTCAGGTATTCCATCCTCTTCTACAACTTCTTTGCCTTTCCCCTCATTGACCTTGATTGTCACTTTCTAAGTTTTACCTTCAACTACATCTAATTTTCTCTCTAGTTGTAATAATCTTTCTCTGAGGAGCCTATTGTCTTCTTCTTGGTCTTCTACATTCTTTGATAACTTTGCATTAGTCACCATTCTGAGACTATTTTCTCCTATAGATTCAGTATCTGACATCAACTAATTTCTTCCCAAGTCTAAACTTGCTCTGATACCAATATGATAGGGAGGCTACCTATTTTACCATCAAATATATTTGTTTAATGGTTTTCTTCTATCCCTTTCCAGGTTCCAAGTCTACCTCTACCATTTTTTTTCTTAACTCACCTTCCTCAAGCTCACAAAGTAAGCTTGTTCACTAAATCCTTGCAGGGGTGAAGGACACACACATTATTTCACTCTTTGCAAAACCACCCATCTTGTTTGGTTTAGAAAACTTTCCCCCTTTAGTTACACAATGTCTCAATTTCAGGCTTGTAGCCTTCTAGATCTTCTTCCAGTTCCCAGTAGTTTCCTTCCCCTGCAAGTTATCTCCTCCAAATTACTGAAACCTAGCCAGACTATCACCAAGGTCGCCTAAGCTCAGTATGCAGAAATGGCGATGGCCATTTCCTACTTTCCTCTTACTGCTACTCTACTCTTACTATGCATTTTCGACTCTTCCTGAAGAACTCCAATGGTCATGTGGATCCCATGGTGGAGGTTCAAGACAAAGCCATATTTACACTGTGAATTCAAAACAAACAAATGAACAAGAAAAAGGAAACTTTAATTACAAAACTGTAATGAAAAACTTAACAAAACAAGACAGTACAACACTCAGTGATAGAAAACCAGAAAATAGACTTGTATGTATTTCTCTTGTGTTTTCTATAGTATGCAACTAGTCTAACACCTTACAATTGGACTTGTATAGCTCATCCATCCATCGTGAAAGACATACGGTTACAAACTAGAAAAATAGTTTCATAACAGTTCATCGGCGTAGCCTCAGAACCTGGATTTTGATGTGCATTGCAAAGTTCACACGTTTCCATCGGGTGATCAGGGTAACCAAAGCACACCTTTACCGATGGCCGATAACCATGTCCACCACTTGCACTTTTCCATCAGGCATTGGGATAGAAAGAAATCCCTTCGTCTGATGGCTGATGCTTTCCTCCACTTCCTGGACGTTTCGATCGGGTCATCAAGAAGACTACCAAACAACTATCCCGATCATACAATCTTGCTCAATCTCTTTTTTTGCACTCCACCACATGGCACCCCCTGATTGGCTCCAAGGTCCCTACCCTACCACCTTAGCATGACCTCACTAACCGCTTGGAATGAAACTCTTCTTTATCATTGGGTCCCACCATGGTCGCCAAGTCATGGAGAATAAACTTCGTGCATCTCACCATAGCGGTATAGCGACAATCATCTGATTATCCTGGACTCACTCACTTGTTAACCGATCATAGGAAGAAGGTTCCATCAGGTCATCGGGAAGACTCCAAAACCTAACTTCTCGACAACTTTCCATGTTGTGTACTTCTTATTGGGTCATTGTTGTAACATTAAATAGCTCCTTCTGATACCCAATGGCTCCACTCCATGCCTATTATTTCTCATCAGTTCGTCGGGGTAACTTGAAACTACTCCCTCCGATACCTGATAACAATACTCTAAGCATTGACGACTTATCAAGTCATTGGGGTAAGTGTGAACCACTCCTACCGATACCCGATACAACCACTCCATACTCTGGTGACCTTGTCAGGGTAAGACTTTTTGATCGGGGTAACTTTCCGATAAGGAAAATTTCAAAAACTTCAATTAAGCAACCATACAAATGGACTAGAGCCAGTCCTTACTTATTTAAATGACCACTGGAAGGTCTCACATGCCAAAATTGGTTAAGGGCATTTCAACCCTTAGGTGCTTCTGCACCAAGAAGGGGCTATTTTTGTGTTTGATATAGTTATTATAGGTTGAGGACATGGTGAATCATCCCTCATTTGATTTTGGAAGTGGTTTTTGGTGAGTTTTTGAGCAAGCCCTAGGTTTAAGGGTGTTTTAGTGAGGGTTTTGGGGTTAGGGCATATACAAGAATTAGCTAGCCATAAAACCTAGAAAATCCTTGGTTTGGGAACATAATCAAAGACTGTATGGAAGGGTGTTTACTAGAGATGAGTTTAGGAAGTACTTCCTTTGCAAAAGAGGCCTAATTAACCTACTGGGTACAAAGGCAGTGAGTTTTTTGGGATGTTGGTCCAAAGAAACAATACCTAATTTTTGGATATGTTATTATTGGCTGAAAAGGGTGTCCTAATATATGATTTTTTTGACCAGTGTTTTGCAACCTTTTGGAGATATTCATCTAAAACATTGTTTGCAGGGCTAGTAGGAGCCTAGGCCTAGTTGAAGGCTAATAGTTGAATTGTCTTGACAAATAAAGACTTGATGATTTGTGAACCTTAGACACATGTATTTTGGATTATTTTAATGGTGTAGAGGTAGAGGAACCATTTGGTTTAGTGGAAGACTAGTTTGGAGCCTATTGGAGGCATTTGATGGACTTGAATCACCTTAGGAGTGTGGGGTTTGGTTCCTAAACACATATTTATCTGCAAGTTTTCATTTTACCTATTTGCCTCTACAATAATAATTAATTGTAGAGGCTCCATTTCTCTTGATGGTATGAACAATAATGATGATGTCTTATATGTAGATGGTCTAAAGCATATTGTTTGAGTGTTGGACAAATGGTTGGAAAGGGATATGATTTACAATTCAAGAATGGCAAGTGTAGAATCTGAAGTGGTTCCATAATTGACATTGCATCAAGGACAAAGACTAAAGGTAATATCTTTCACTTGAATGATGGTGGCAAAATTTGGTGGAATAAGAGGATGTGTCATGTGAATTTTGATTGCATGGTTAAGATAAGTTCTACTCAAGCAGTAAGAGATCTTCCTAAATTGGTAAAGCCTACTAATCTGATATGCAAATAATGTCAGCTAGGGAAGAAGACAAGAGTTAATTTTAAAAGAAAATAGTAATGTTCTAATGGACTATGGGATCTTGTTGATACTGATCGATGTGGTCCTTCTAGAGTGAGAAGCTTGTAGGGAGATAGGTATTTCATGTTGTTGATTGATGACTATTCAAAGATGATGTTGGCTACTTTCTTAATAGAGAAGTCTGAAGCCTTAGAGAAGTTCAATATTTTCAAATCCATGGTTGAGACCAAGACAAGATTGAAGATAAAGTTTTTGAGATCTGATAGCAGTGGTTAATTCAGTTCCAGTGAGTTCAATGCATTTTGTGAAGAGCATGGAGTCAAGAAATAGTTATCTGCACAAAGAACTACTTAGCAGAATGGTGTTGTGGAGAGGAAGAACAAAACAATTCAAGAAGCTACTAGAACTATGATGTTGGAAGGAAACATTTTGTGTATCTATTGGAGTGAAGCTATGAGTACTATTATATACACTCTTAACCAGGTGCATATCAAAGGTGATACTGGTAAGACTCCTTATGAGTTATGGTTTGGTCATGCTCCTATAGTTAAATATTTTAAAAAATTTGGAAGTAAATGCCATATCAAAAGAGATGAAGATCTCGGGAAGGTTGACTGAAAAGAATTATACATGGATTCTTGTTCCCAAAACTAAGGATAAAAATATAATTGGAACTAAATGGGTCTTCTAGAACAAATCAGATGAAAAAGGTGAAGTTGTTAGAAACAAAGCAAGACTTGTTTATAAGGCATATTCTTAGATGGAAGGAATTGACTTTGAGGAGACTTTTTCTCTAGTGGCAAGAATTGAAGTTGTTAGATTATTTCTTTCTTATGCTTCTTACAAAGATTTCAAAGTTTATCAGATGGATGTCAAGTCATCCTTTCTTAATGGTGTGTTGGAAGAGGAAGTGTATATTGGGAAACTAGATGGATTTTAGTTGACAGATCAAGAAGATATAGTTTGCAGATTGAAGAAAGCACTATATAAATTGAAGCAAACCCCTAGATCTTGGTATGCCGAATTGGATAAGTATTTATTGAAGTTTGGGTTCAATAAAGGTACTCTGCTAGTAATCTATATTTCAATATTGATCATGATAATTTTTGATTGTTGAAGTTTTTGTTGATGACATTATTTTTGGAGGGAATGATAGTTTGTGAAATAAGTTTGCTAATGAAATGAATAATGAGTTTGAGATGTCTATGATTGGTGAGCTGAAATTATTTTGGGGATTGCAAATTACTCAATTTGATAAAGATATTTTTTATATCTCAGTCCAAGTATGCAAAGGAATTGTTTAAGAAGTTTAGTTTAGATGATTCAAAGCGAAATGGTACTCCTAAGGTGACTGGTTGTAAGTTGACAAAGGATGATGCATCCCCTAAATAAAATCAGACTAGATACAGATCTATGATTGGTGGATCGCTATATTTAACTTAGACTAGACTAGATATTATGAATGTTGTATGTCTTGTTGCTAGATTTCAAGCTGATCCTAAGGAATCTCATGTTGTTGTTGTTAAGAGAATTTTCAGATATTTGAAAGGAATTGTTGATTTTGGTTTGTGGTAACCTAAAGATGATGATTGGGTAGGTGATGTTGATGACTAGAAGAGTACTAGTGGTGGTACATTTTTCTTGGGAAAAAGATTGGTTTCTTGGATGAGTAAGAAGCATAATGTTATTTCTTTATCTACTACAAAGGTAGAATATATTGTTGCTACTATCAATTGTTCTCAGGGGATATGAATTAAGAAAATGTTGAAGGATATCAAAGTTTTTTATAATGAGCCTATTGCTATATACTGTGATAATTCAAGTGCTATCAATATTTCTAATAATCCAGTGTTGCATTGAAAGACTAAGCATATATCAATCAAGTTTCATTTCTTGAGAGAAAAAGTGAATTAGAAGGAAGTCAGATTGGAGTATGTATCGACAAAGGAACAAATTGTAGATATCTTCACAAAGCCTTTTCCTAAGGATACTTTTGAGTATCTTAGAGAGAAGCTAGGGTTGATTGCCCCTCTTGATAAGAACTAAGATGCATGGATTTGAATCAATCTTGTGGATTTTACAATCACATCTTGTGATCTAGATTGATGAGTGGTGACTACTACTAAAAGGGATTAGTCAGTGTTGTGGTTTAGATGTTTAATTTTGTGTGATTTTGAATTCATTTTAAAGGGGGGACAATCCTATGAAAAACTATCATATCATTTGCTAGATCTCAGGGGGAGATTATTGAGAGTTGTTCTTTATTTTTCATTGATTTTTTTTTACATCATATGTTGCCATTAATTTCAAAGGGGGAGATTGTTGGGATAGTGTGCAAATATTGTGTTTGGATTTCTTGAGTGATGTGTTGTCATTGTTGTCAACATATTCCTCTATGTGTTCTAGTATTGCAATCAAATTAGGTTAGTTGGTTTGGCTAGTGTTTTGCAGTTGAGTTGTTGTAGATTTAAGGGTTCTGAGATAAATATCTATAGTTCCTTTGGCTAATATTTCAATGGTTTGTATGGTGATTTGATCAAGTTATGAGATCAGTTATTGTGGCTAGTTTTTCAGTTGTTTGGTGTTGATCAGTATTCTGGATTTTGCTCTGCATTGCAATATATTGGTTTGTTGATTTAACAAAGTGTTTGGGATGTTCTGGTGTATCCTCAATTTATATGGTTCATGATTTGGAGGTCCGCAAGTGAATCATTCAGTTTGACAATCCTTGCAGATAGTGTTCTTCAAGTTTGATATAATGATGATGAAAATTCTAGCAAGTGGTGTTGCTGCGGTTGTTTCTATGGTAATTCATGATGCTTGTGTATGTTTCTAGATCATGTCATATTTGTGTTGATGTTTTTCATTGATCATTATGCTCAATGTTAATAATTTTCTTTGATCTAGTGGTGTTCTTCATGTTCTCGGCCGACATGATGCGTGTAGTGTGTTGCAGATGTTTGAGGCATAATTCTTGAAGGTGTTTCATGTTCGAGGTGTTGATTTGGGTCCATACTATGTCTTAGCCAAGATTTTTTTGGTCTGCATGTAATATTGTAGTGTGTATGGTTATATCTTTGTAATTTGTAATGTTAGTTGAGCCGACCTTGAAAGATAGGTTAATGATATGTATAAATAAATGTAATACTCATGTGAGAGAGTTTTGTGTGTGTGAATAACACTTTGATCTTTCTGAAGTAGTGCGAAAGAACATATTATGTTTTATCTTCTTAACCAAAATTGTAACCAAGCATGAGGAGATGCTATTTTCTCAGTTCATGTAATTTGAATGTTTTTGTAAGACAGTGAGTCTTCCCTAGGTTGTAGCCCTTTGTTATTTTTGAGCAGTGAGAACTAGGTAGTGTGCGTGGATGCATGTGCATTCCTCATTCTAATATTTCATATACTTCTAACAAGGTATCATCATATTGTGGGTAGGTTCTTATAGTGGTTTTTCCTTTGACCGGGTTTTCCATGTCAAAAATCTTGGTGTTATGTGTGTTATTGATGTGGTGTTGATTTATGCTTTCACTGTTAATTATTAGATCTAAAATTGTGTTTGACTTAAGAAAATATTTTGAGAAAAATGATTCACCCCCCCCCTCCCAGTGCCAACAAGAGGAACATATCCATTAAGTAGTGCTAACAACACTACCTCTAGGTTTCCACATATTAGAAGCCCATTTCCTAACAATATAAATGTTGGGATGGAATTGAAAGATCTTAATCATAAAAGAATTTTCATGGATGAAAAAATATAGTTTACTTATGAGGTTGGTATCTTTATAGATATTTCTTATTGATTGGTAGCATAGGAACAACATCAAAGAATGTGGCCACATCATACTCACAATCAATATCTAAAATGATCTCTATCCATTTCTTTCAACCACACACCTCAGTAGAGTAAGAAGGATCAAATATATATCTAAGGTGGTACCAATAATTATAAGGATAAGAGGTGGGGAGAAATTGCCTCCACACTCTCACAAATCTATCCAACCCCATTTTCACACAAAAGCAAATTTGAAAAAGGAAGTTACAAAAGGTGAAGTAGAGAGTGTATAGAATCAAAATAATCTATAGGTTCCCCTAAAAGTTCTTTCCTATCAAAACTATTACTTACAAAGAAATATTTAATAAGGTACATAACTTTTTATTTTAAATTTTTCTTATAGCTAAAGTTTGTATGAAATTGCTTTTTAAAATATATGATTATCATGATATTAGAAACATATTTTTAGGCCTTCCAATTTCAACTTCCTAATGTTGTTTAGTGTATGTGCATTACCATTGCATTCCAATTATTTACTCGCTATAGGATTAATTGACTAACCTAGTAGCATGCCTAGTCTCTCACTAAAATGGTACAAAGGTAACACTAAATCTATGCTTACTCCAAGATCAAATTTGTAAGTTTCTAGTTTGTATAGTCCTATTTTTATCTTTTGATTTTGAATCCAACCCTATATAATATGTAACTATACTTTTTTACATTCTTATTTCACTTATGTATGCTCTACTATTTTCTATGAAGACTACTAATATTCAAAAATAGCTTGTAAGGATTTTTATTTTGTTGTAAGGAGATCTATGCATTCTCAAAGTTCAACTTAAAATTTATACATATGTAAAAGACTATTACAAAATCAGCCAAATTCTTTATAAATATGGATGACTTGTTACTTCATTTAGTACACTAAATCATTGTATGTTTATATGAATTTCCATTTTAATATTTTAGAATAAAAGAGAAAGTGTGTGTGTGTGTGTGTGTGTGTGTGTGTGTGTGTGTGTGTGTGTGTGTGTGTGTGTGTGTGTGTGTGTGTGTGTGTGTGTGTGTGTGTGTGTGTGTGTGTGTGTGTGTGTGTGTGTGTGTGTGTGCATATATATATGTGTGTGTGTGTGTGTGTGTGTGTGTGTGTGTGTGTGTGTGTGTGTGTGTGTGTATGTATATGTATATGTATATGTATATGTACATGTATGTATACATATACATATACATATACATATATATGTACACACACACACACACACACACACACACACACACACACACACACACACACACACACACACTTTCTCTTTTATTCTAAAATATTAAAATGGAAATTCATATAAACATACATATATATGTACATGTATGTATACATATACATATACATATACATATATATGTACACACACACACACACACACACACACACGAGTGTGTGTGTGTGTGTGTGTGTGTGTGTGTGTGTGTATAGACACACACACACATGTATGTATGTTTGTATTTTACAAAAATGACAATTTAAACCTTCATGCTCAACACCATTCTTTTGCACATAATTTCACTTTTCTCAATCTATTAAAAAATTCATTGTATTTGCTTAAAAGTTCACTTCCCTTTATTTTGTAACATTATTTCTTATTATTTTTTGTTTGCAATATTTTTTTTAGAAAATATTGCCAATAAATCAATTTTATCATTTATCATTTTTATTATTATTTTCTTGCATTATTAAATATAAATTTGAGTATAAAATAAATAAAATATTTAAAAATTACCATCAATAAAACACTTTTATTTTCATTCCAGAGAATCGACCTTTTCATAAATTTATCCTTAACTCAAAAATAACTAAAATAACTTTCTAAATATTTTTTTTTTTAAATAAACAAAAAAATTATATAATTGAAATGAATTTAAAACACATTCCACACCATCCATGTATTTGTAAGAAGAAAAACAATGAATGTTAACTTTTTAAAAGAAATTGAGATAATATTTGCTTGATGAAAATGGGCAATTTCATCGCAACTCTCTCCTAACATTCCTCCTATTTCATTGCACAAAGCTAATGATTGGCTAGCGTAGACTTTTGACTGTTGCTTTTACCACAAGCGGTTGGGAAAACGTAGAAACGAAACTTTTCGTAACTTTTCTTCCTTTCTTTATCTCTGCACTAATAAAGATGAAAATGAGTGATTTCATCATA